>NW_025401050.1:10644611-10659499 GCF_015345945.1 Tribolium madens
ATATAAAATTTTGTTTACATACATTTTGAGACATTGACATTTGCCACGTGACTAAAGAATTTTTTTTTTAAATTGACATTTGACAACAATGAAATAAAATATTTGAATAATACTTAGATATCCTTATTAATATAAAAAGTTTTCACATTTAGCGACATTGACATTTGTCACATGACCATGGGAATTTTTTTTTAAAATCGTCATTTGGCAATAGTGAAAAGAAATATTTTTAAATAATCAGAATTCTGCATTCTGTTGATTTGAAATGGACATTAGACAAATAATTTTTTTTAATTTTAATTTTCTTTTTTATTGCTTTTGTCAATTTTGTTTGATTTTTTGTTCGTTCGAGTTAATGAGAAGCCTATTTAAACTCAATCGTGACGTCAATCCTCCTCAGTGGTGATAACCTAAGACCCTGAGGGTGTCTTATCTACCGGCAGTTCTCTTCTATGGACAGGTTCTTGGACTACGACCTCTCAGTCTTTTTATGAAAGATTTTAATTGGTCGTAATCTTATTTATGTGTTTCTTGACTCGGCTTTTATCTCGTGCACCTTCAGCCCATTTTTGTTGCTTTTTCCGGTATAGTGATGTTTGAAGCGATTTTTTCTTCGACTAAATATAAATCGTTTAAATCATCGACGAGTTTGCGTATAAATAGGCACAGGGGGCGGTTATAAATAGAAAAAAAATTAAATATTTTGTTGAGATAATTTTTTGTAACGAGTTTGCTGAATTATTAAGAAAATAAAACACTGATTACTTATCAGAAAAATAATGAATAATTGACACGATACTTAATTTTATTATTCGAAAGTTCTAGAGAAGCAGTTGAATTTTATTGTCACAAAAATTTGGGGGCAACTTGGCATTTAGGCCCAAAAAATGGTAAAAAATTTTGGTCACTATATTCCGAAAGAGCACTTTGAAAGTCACAAATGACGCAAATTTCGTTTTATTATCACTTTTATTAAGTCCAATGTGGCATAGAACAAGTTAGCCCCAATTTTAGCACCCTAAATCACACCTTGGGGCCTCTAGCCCCGACATTTCTTGCGCTATAAGATTTTTTTCTTGAAATTTGTTAAATTTACAATGAAACACATGACTGGTGCAAGTTTCATTAAAATACTAGCCCAATTACGATTTTTGAAAATCAAAATTTTGGAAAATTTAAGTTTTTTTGGAAAAATAAATTTTCCCCGATTGACACGAAATTTGGTTTGGGGGGGTTTTGAAACCTGGAGAATCGTTTCCCGGTGTTGGTTTTACGCCATGAGGCCGGGGGGCTTTGGTAGCCCGAGACTTGAGGGGTCAAATGGGCCCAATTGTGTCCATATTTACACAATATGTTACATGTGCCATTCTAAGTCGTTCTACCGAATTTCAATAAGATCAGTCAATGGTGACTTGATTTATAAGAGTTAGCCCTCAATTTTTACAAATCGGGCTATAACTTGGCGGTAATTGGCCCAAATAATTTTTTCTTACCTGTAAATTCAAAAAGCTGTAATTGAGTCAAGTCTTGTGACTGTACATTTTAGCACCTTGACTCACACATTAGGGCCTCTAACCCCGTCATTTCTTGCAATATGAGAATTTTTGCTTGAAATTTGTTAAACTTGCATTATAATACATGACTGGTGCGAGTTTCATTAAAATACTAGACCAATTTCAATTCTGGTAAAGTAAAATTTTGGAAAATTTCAAAATTTGACCCGACATTTAGGCCTATGATTCCATAACGAAAATTTCTAAAAATATGTAGCTACTATATTCCGAAAGAGCATTTCGAAAGTCACAAATGGTGCAAATTTTATTTAATTATTATTTTTATTAAGGCCACTGTGCCATAACACAAGTTAGCCCCAATTTTAGCACCCTAACTCACACATTGGGGCCTCTAGCCCCGACATTTCTTTCACTATAAGAATTTTTTCTTGGAATTTGTTAAATTTACAATGAAATACATGACTGGTGCTAGTTTCATTAAAATCCTAACCCATTTACGATTTTCGAAAATCAAAATTTTGGAAAATTTAAAATTTTTTGGAAAAATAAATTTGCTCCGATTGTCACGAAATTTGGTTTGGGGGGGTTTCAAAACCTGGAGAATCGTTTCCCGGTGTTGCTTTTATGCCACGAGGCCTGGGGGCTTTGGTAGCCCGAGACTTGAGGGGTCAAGTAGGCCCAATTGTGTCCATATTCACACAATATGTTACATGTGCCATTCTAAGTTTCTCTAGCCAATTTGAATAAAATCAGTCAATGGTAACTTGATTTATAAGAGTTAGCCCTCAATTTGAACAAATTGGGCTACAACTTGGCGGTAGTTGGCCCAAATCAATTTTTTTTACATATAAATGCAATTACTGTAATTAAGTCAAGTCTTGTGACTGTATATTTCAACCCCTAACTCACACATTAGGTCCTCTAACCCTGTCATTTCATGGACTATGAGAATTTTTGCTTGAAATTTGTTAAACTTGCATTGGAACACATGACTGGTGCGAGTTTTATTAAAATACTACACTAATTTCAATCCTGGTAGACAAAATTTTGGAAAATTTTAAAATCTTTGACCTGACATTTAGGCCTATAATTCCATAACGAAAATTTCTAAAAATATATGGCTACTATATTCCGAAAGAGCATTTCGAAAGTCACAAATGGTGCAAATTTCATTTAACTAACACTTTTATTAAGGCCACTGTAGCATAACACAAGTTAGCCCCAATTTTAGCACCCTAACTCACACATTGGGGCTTCTAGCCCCGACATTTCTTTCATTATAAGAATTTTTTCTTGAAATTTGTTAAATCTACAATGAAACACATGATTGGTGCAAGTTTCATTAAAATCCTTACCCATTTACGATTTTCGAAAATCAAAATTTTGGAAAATTTAAAATTTTTTGGAAAAATAAATTTGCTCCGATTGTCACGAAATTTGGTTTGGGGGGGTTTCAAAACCTGGAGAATCGTTTCCCGGTGTTGCTTTTATGCCACGAGGCCTGGGGGCTTTGGTAGCCCGAGACTTGAGGGGTCAAGTAGGCCCAATTGTGTCCATATTCACACAGTATGTTACTTGTGCCAGTCTAAGTCCCTCTACCGAATTTGATTAAGATCAGTCAATGGTGATTTGATTTATAAGAGTTAGCCTTCAATTTTAACAAATCGGGCTATAACTTGGCGGTAATTGGCCCGAATCAATTTTTTTTTTCTACAGTTACATGCAAATACTGTATATTTTTAATTGAGTCAAATCTTGTAACTGTACAAAGAGTATTAAAAGCGTAAAGTGCCAAAATGGCCCAAAAATTTTTTTCATCGGATTGTTCTGGAATTCAGTATGGAGTCACTTCTCGCGTCTCCAATATCAAATATATGATTTTCTCACCGCTTCGATCCTCCATTTACCGCTGTTTATAACATAAACATTCGTCTGTGCAACGAAACCAATCATCTAAAACGCGACTCGACGGCGTCAGCAATAAACCTCTTGTCAATTTATCGTTTCAAACCAAAAACGCCATCTACCTAGCTCGTTCGTAAATTAGCTCGCACGTGATTTTAATTATCTCATGAGATTTATTCGCTTGGCAAATTATTAGGTGTGGGTGGAGAGAGTCTTTTAGCTTGTCTTAAAGGCACTTGTTGGCACACACATCGCATAATAAGTCTCAAAGGTGTGAATTTAATTTGTCGCATGACTTATTGCCCATTTACCTGTCTAATTAAATCACAATTTAGCACTTTGACGTGTCTTCATCTTGATGGTTGTCCTTTTCGTGCGATATTTCCACCCCAAAATCGATATTTTTCGACCCCTCGCCATGCTACAATAGCGTACTGAATCGGCATTGAAACTCACCGTCCGTACTAATCTGAATTTGTAATTTAAGTAATATCGAATTGAACATCTCCCCATGCGCGCTACCTTCGCTCGCAATCACTCATTGAGTGGAGGCAATGGGTCCGGCTAACCGCCTTTATCAAATTGCAAAGAGGTCTTTTATAAAATCCGATCAGTTCGACGGACTTTAAACCCCCACATCGAGACAATTCGTTCAATAACAAAAAGGATTTGAGCCAGTTTTGGGCTTTCTGGCGTCTGTAATCGCATTTTGGCCCATTGTTAGGAAAAATTGCCGTTTTTGGCCCCTGACTGGGCGAGTCGAGAACAAATTTCATTGAGTTATATGTCAAAATTTTGGAATTTTTTTTTGACTCGTCATTTAGGGCTATAACTTTGTTTCGAAAAATTGTAGAAATTTTTGGGCACCATACCTCGAAAGAGCGTCCCGAAAGTCACAAATGACGTAAGTTTCATTTAATTAGCATTTTTATTAAAGCCACTGTGGTATAAAACAAGTTAGCCCCCATTTTAGCACTGTCACTCACACATTGAGGCCTCTAACCTCGACATTTCTTACATTATAAGAATTTTTTCTTGAAATTTATTAAACTTGCATTGTAACACATGACTGGTCCGAGTTTCATCAAAATACTAGCTAAATTACAATTCTGGTGAAGCAAAATTTTGGAAAATTTCAAGTTTTTTGACTCAGGATTTAGACCTGTAACTGTATTCCAAAAATTTGTATTTTTTTGGCCACTATATGCCGAAAAAGCACTTTGAATGTCACAAATGACGCAAGTTTTATTTAATTAACACATTTATTACGGTCACTGTGACATAAAATAAGTTAGCCCCCATTTTAGCACCCTGACTTACACATTTTGGCCTCTAGCTGTGACGTTTCTTACATTATAGGAATATTTTTTTGAAATTTGTTAAATTTGCATTGAAACACATGACTGGTGCGATTTTCATTAAAATACTAGCCAAATTACAATTCTGGTGAACCAAAATTATGAAAAATTTCAAGTTTTTTGATTCAGGATTTAGGCCTATAACTTTACTCCAAAAATTTGTAAATTTTTTTGGCCACTATATGTCGAAAGAGCACTTTTAAAGTTACAAATGACGTAAGTTTTATTTGGTTAACACTTTTATTAAGGCCACTGTGGCATGAAACAAGTTAGCCCTCATTTTAGCACTCTAACTCACACATTGGGGCCTCTAGCCCCGACATTTCTTACATTATAATTTTTTTTCTTGAAATTTGTTAAATTTGCAATGAAACTCATGACTGATGCAAGTTTCATTAAAATACTAGCCTAATTTCGATTCTGGTAAAACGAAATTTTGGAAAAATTTACATTTTTTGTTTCAGTATATTTAGGCCCATAACTTTATAAGAAAAATTAGTAAAAAATTTTGATTACTGTATCTCAAAACAGCACTTCGGTAGTCACAAATGACGCAAGTTTCATTTAATTAACACCTTTATTAAAGTCACTGTGGCGTAAAATAAGTTAGCCCCTATTTTAGCACCCTAACTCACACAGTGGGGCCTCTAGCCCCGACATTTCTTACATTATAAGAAATTTTTCTTGAAATTTGTTAAATTTGCATTGAAACAACGACTGGTGCGAGTTTCATAAAAATATTCGACCAATTACAATTCTGGAAAATCAAAATTTTGAAAAATTTAAAATTTTTTGGAAAATAAATTTGCTCCGATTGTCACAAAATTTGGTTTGGGGAAGTTTCAAAACCTGGGGAATCGTTTTCTGATGTTAGTTTTCTGCTACGATTTGATTGGAATCAGTCAACTGGTACCCCAACTAGTTAGGGTGCTAGAGACTTAGTCCACAAAATACCAATTTTTGAAATTATCAAAACACCAAACAGCTGAAAATTGTTTTATTGTCTCTAATTTAAGTTCAAAATAAAAAAAACAAAGACTTGGTGCAATTTTTGTTAAAATTCATGGCCTACCAAGAAAACCAGAGACATTTTGAAAATTCTAAAATTGGGCAATTTTTTTGGACGTTGTAGCAAAATTCAAAATTTTGTCGTTTTGAAACCTGGAGAATCATTTTCATCTGCTAGTTTTTTTAAAATATGAAAGTAGCCCCATCGTAGGGGCTTAACTTGTAATTTTGGGGCTTCTGGTCAAATTTTCTCATTGTAGGGGCTTCAACTTAAAATTTTGGGGCTTCCGGTGTAAAAATTTTTCATATTTGCAATGTTTATTTGACTTAAAATTGCCACTTTAATCTCCTGGAAAATTGGACCCAAGGTGCTAAATATGGGGCTACTGTCTTATGCCTCAAATACGTTTTTCGGGCCTGACAGACATAAAGTCTCCTTGAAAACACTCTATTATTTCTAAATTATGAAAAGTAATGAAAAAAGCCACGAATATTTTTAAATTTTATTAAATTCAGGCCTAAGTTTCAAAATTGGGCTAAATTTTTTTTTGACCGATTTTGACAAAATTCGGTTTCTGGGGGTTTTGCGACCTGTGGAATCGTTTTTCGGTGTTGGATTTGCGCTACGACGCATACTACCCCCTATAGTGGGGCAACTTTGGAGTGATAGGCTAAAAAAGTGCTAGCCCCCCTGAACCTGTCTATATGATTCGTTCGACGTAATATTTGCACCAAGGTGTGAGAATTAACCCGAGATAAGCAAAATCTCGTCAGCAAATATAATAAACACCTTCGACTCTACCTTTTCATGCTGATGTGTCAAGGTACACACGTTTCGCTTAGTGTGTGGAATCCGTGCACAAAAGGGGACTTTTTATCTCACCTGTTATAAATACCGTCGTGTTATGACTACGTTTGCACGAAAATAAACCTCCAACACACCTAAAAACTAAGTGCTGAAAGTTTTATTTTAACAATCTGTTTACCTTCTTACCGCCCACTGTTTTAAAAGAACGCACCGTTGAAATATATTCGACGAGTTAAGAAATTTATTTTGCTGCACAGGTAATCCACGAAACGGTTAAAATTAGAAAAGTGGGACGGAAAATTCGGGAAAAAATTTTCGGTGTCGGTTCTTCAGATGTGTGTGTAAAAATCGATTCGGTTTATATAAAAGTCGAAATTTATGAATGTTCGAAATCGGTTTACGAGGCGCAAACGTTCCTTTGAACATTAAAAACATTCCTCGGGGACATTGTATAATTGTGCACGAACCATAAATACGCTCCTGTGCCAGTTCATAAATCCGCAATCAAATATCCATAACTTTACCTTAATTCTGAATGTGGCACATTCTCTCAACACGTGTATTTATTAGCGCAATATGCGTTACGTTCTAATCGCAGCATCCATCACTCGATTTCTATTAATAAAACGCATACGGTGACTTACATATCCGGCGAAACACCTGGACGAGGATTTTACCTGGCTCGACACGAATTACACGCCCAAATTTCATACTTTTGCTACTCAAGCCCCTGCGAAGGCTTTCTGAAAATTTTGTTCAAATCGGACGGTTTTCATTTTGGGGGCTACCTGGCCCTAGCATGGCTACAAAGCTCCAAATTCGGAAAGCCGGTTCAAAAAACCCAAGTTTCATTAAAATACTAGCCTGGTAAAACGAAATTTTGGAAAAATGTAAACTTTTTGACTCAGTATTTTTATAAGAAAAATGTTGATTACTATATCTCAAAAGAGCACTTTGGTGGTCACAAATGACGCAAGTTTCATTTAATTAACACTTTTATTAAAGTCACTGTGGCGTAAAACAAGTTTAGCACCCTAACTCACACATTGGGGCCTATAGCCCCGACATTTTTTTCATTATAATTTTTTTTTATTGAAATTTGTTAAATCTGCATTGACACACATGACTGGTGCGAGTTTCATCTAAATATTCGACCAATTACAATTCTGGAAAATCAAAATTTTGAAAAATTTAAACATTTTTGGAAAATAAATTTGTTCCGATTGTCACAAAATTTGGTTTGGGGAAGTTTGTTTCAAAATCTTGGGAATTGTTTACCGATGTTAGTTTTCTGCTACGATTTGATTATAATCAGTCAACTGGTACTCCAATTAGTTAGGGTGCTAAGTCCTCAAAATCCCAATTTTTAAAATTATCGAAACATCAAACAGTTTAAAATCGTTTTATTGCCTCTAAATTAAGTTGAGAATAAAAACAAAGCATTTTTTGTTTAAATTCATGGCCTACCATAAAAATCAAAGAGATTTTGAAAATTCTAAAATTGGTCTTTTTTTTTTTTGGAATTCTGTCATTTTGAAACCTGGAGATTTATTTCCAACTGCTACCTATCTCGTCACGAATTTTACAAAATTACACGCCCAAATTTCATACTTTTGTTACTTAAGACCGTGCGAAGGCTTCCTGTTCAAATCGGAAGATTTTTATTTTGGGGGCTACCTGGCCCTAACATTGCTACAAAAA
The DNA here is from genome assembly GCF_015345945.1 of Tribolium madens. Classification (NCBI taxonomy): domain Eukaryota; kingdom Metazoa; phylum Arthropoda; class Insecta; order Coleoptera; family Tenebrionidae; genus Tribolium; species Tribolium madens. Next base: position 10,652,906 of record NW_025401050.1, read on the forward strand.
CCCCAAATTCGGAAAGCCGGTCCTGAAAAACACACGTAACGCAAAATTCGCCAAGTTGCAATGTTTTTCAAAGTCACAAAGACCCAAAATGGGTTAGCCCCAATTCTGGCTTTTTGAGCACCTTTTCTGTGATTTCTAGTCGCTACTTTGTGTCCATATTCTCAGTATAAGTTTAGTATAACCGTCCAAAACCACTCCCAAAATTTCATTGAAATCGATTGACTCACACCCGAATTAGAGACTAGGGTGCTAAGTAGGGTGCTAGTGACTTGGACCCAAAAATCATTTTTTTATCCAAAATCAACTCAAAGTGTTTTATTTTATGGCACACTGAATACAAAACGAGACAAGTGATGTAAATTTGTCTAAAATTCAAGACTCAATTTCGAAAATTTTCAAAAATTTTGGCTCCCAGTGGCAACTTTTCAGTTTTCAATGACTTTTGAAGCAAAATCTGGGGGATATGTGACAAGTGTCATAAAAACGCATCACTTGTGCTAATTTTATTTAAATTCATGGCTTACTAGACTGGTGGTAAAGTCCCAATTTTTGGAAAATTCAAAATTGGGCTAAAAAATTACTTTGGCCGATTGGCACCAAATTTGGTTTTTGGGGGTTTTGGGCTTTGGTGAATCGTTTTCTGGTGGTATTTTTTCGATTTGGTGTACAGGGGCGTTGCAAATTTTTATTTTTTGTCCCAAGCTGAGTTGACAATCATTAGAATCGTGACGGAGGACCAATCGGCTCAAATTTTTCCGATCGATTAGCAATAAATCGGAGACGGAGGGAAAATCTCATCAGTTTTATCTCTAAGAGCTTCCCTAATGGCCAGGTATTTACCTCACCGGACGTCGCTAAAGAGCTATCGACTCTTAAAAAATTTCCTCGAGGATTAAGTCTGAATTTTCGTGATGTTTATATTTCCTATTAGGTCCGTTTATCTAAGAGCAATCCGCTTACTTGCTCCCGTTTCATATTCAAATCAGTCCCGAAATGGTGCGAATTTTTCTCTCCAATAAATTAAATCGTTGTAGGTGTTACCGGTCGACTTTTTATCGTCGGAATTAGTAATATCGTACATTTGTAACACCTGCAATTTGCCAGGGTCGAAAAGCAATTAGTGTTTTTGCGTATCTCACGTTCGGTGTGTTTAATTACGTGTGCGATGCCGAATGTCCGAGGGAGGCTAAAACTCATCGTTGATTTATTATAAACGGGTCAGCTGTTGACCGGACGCCCGATGAAAAAAAACTACACCGACGTTTTTGCACGGAGGTTTGTTGAAAATCGACAAATATGGACGGGGGAGTAGCCGAAGGGGGAGATAGATTTCATCTCGGCGAGGGGCGGCATTGATTTTTCGGCCTTAGATTGGCCATATTTATAACAGGAGACGTATTTATCACCCCTCAAAGCGTTTCCACTTTTCTCAAGTTCATTTTTTTCAAAAAATCCAATCATTTTTAGTCATTCATGACGCCCCTGTGCGTCAAATCATAAAACTGATAACAAAAATCGATTTGCCAAGTCCCAAAAGCCCGAGATATCAAATTTGGTGTCATTCGAGTAAAGAAATTTTTTAGCCCAATTTTGGAATTTCCAAAATTTTGAAAAGTTTTACACGTCTAGTAGGCCCTGGATTTGAGTAAAATTGTCATCACTTGTGTATTTTTGTATTACTTTTGATAATTTGACAAGAATTGAAATTTTTATGAGGTGTTTGTTATTTTTGAGCCAAAAAAGCTAACTTTGGGCAAAGTCGCTAGCACCCTGTCTAGTTTAATTTATTAAATTGTGAAACTTTGATTGATGTTTAACGTATGAGTAACATTTATGATAATTGAAAGTCACAAAAATTATTTCAAAATCTGAAACAGGGCAAAGATCCGTTCAACATTCTTCTCAGGGCCCCTATCTTGGGGCTACCGGATTGAAAAAAAGAAAATCGTCACCAAAAGTCGATTTGTTAAGCCTCAACACACCCTGATTTCAAATTTGGTGTCAATCGGCCAAGAAAAATTTTTAGCCCAATTTTGGAATTTTCAAAATTTTGAATTGTTTTCCAAGTCTAGTAGGCCAGGAATTTGAATAAAACTTTCAACACTTGTGTATTTTTGTACCGGATTTTGTAATTTGACAAGAATATAAACTTTTATGAGGTGTTTGTTATTTTTTGGGCCCAAAAAGCAGATTATGAGCTAAGTCGCTAGCACCCTAACTAGCACCCTTCCTAGCTTTTGTATTATTTAACCGATTTTGATCAAATTTTCAGGAAAATTTTATTAAATTCTGTCAAATTGATTACTGTTCAAAGAATGACACCTATAAAATCATAATTTTGGCCATCTCACTAATACCCTACTTAGCCCCCCATGTAAGTGGTGTACTAATTGAGCCATTTTGGGGCAGTTTTCGTAAATTGGGCTAAAAACCGTCGAAATGTCGTAAATTTGCGCGTTATCGTTTCGATTTTGTGTCGCATTCAGGTATGGGCCAGAACGAAGCGAATAAATATCACACAACATCAGAGAAGACAATGGAATAATTATCCGCGAACCCTCACCTGCCAAGCGTGTTAGCCATTGCCATAGCAACCACTGCTAGCAATTTGCATACTAAAATCTTTGTCGCCGTTAATTGGACTTGGACCGTTATTTTCAGGTGAAAAGTGTTTCTCTCTCTTCTATCACCCATAGAAAATCTATTGATTTACGATGTTTTATTGGCTCGCAAAGCAGCAGCAGTGCGATAAACACACATGTTGATCTGGTGGTAAAGCGGTCGATCATGTGCTACAGTCTGTAAAATGTTCCAGAGGAAACGGTAATAGTGTCGTTCGGGAGATGGATGGCTTTAAACGGACTTTCAACGCTTCCAAAGTAATTATAGAAAACAGAAAACTCCTGTTGCACGTATTTGGTAAAAGTGTGCATATCTTTCGGCAACGTGGAGAGGTATTTACGACACGAAATCGCCTCATATGGTGTGTTTATTAAACAAGAGACGTGCATTTATGTTCATGTGGAGTAAACACAATACGGTAGGAGCTAATGAGGTGGACGCCGATTAAAAGACGAGAGCAAATAGAGGTCGGGGTTTAAAAATGTTTACATTACGTCAAGGCGCACACTTTCACATGCCACCATGCGGTTTTCGTGCAAAAATTTCACGAAAATCGCTCAATTACCACTCGGAGACAGTCAGGGTGCTAGTGAAAAAGCCCCAAAGTCAGGTTTTTTGGCTCAACACCTCATAAAAGTTTCTATTTTTGAAAAATTACAAAAACTGATACAAAAATACAGAAGTCTTGAAAGTTTCATTTAAATTCCTGGCCCCAACCTGTAAAACAATTCAAAATTTTGAATATTCCAAAATTGGGCTACAATTTTTTTGTCTGATTGACACCAAAGTTTAAATCTGGGTGTGTTGAGGCCTAACAAATCGACTTTTGGTGATGATTTTCTTCTTTTCAAAATTTATTTTATCAAAAACGATTAATTAGCTCTCAAGCTAGTTAGAGTGCTAGCGACTTAGCCCCAAAGCTATCTTTTTTTGGACCAAAAATGACAAACACCTTTTAAAAGTTTTTATTCTTAGCAAATTACAAAAAGGTATACAAAAATACAGAAGTGTTGAAAGTTTTATTCAAATTCCTGGCCTACTAGACCTGTAAAACAATTCAAAATTTTGAAAATTCCAAAATTGGGCTAGAAATTTTTCTTGTCCGATTGGCACCAAATTTGAAATCTGGGAGTGTTGAGGCATAACAAATCGACTTTTGGTGATGATTTTCTTCTTTTCAAAATTTATTTTATCAAAAACGATTGATTAGCTCTCAAGCTAGTTAGAGTGCTAGCGACTTAGCCCCAAAGCTATCTTTTTTTGGACCAAAAATGACAAACACCTTTTCAAAGTTTTTATTCTTAGCAAATTGCAAAAAGGTATACAAAAATACAGAAGTGTTGAAAGTTTTATTCAAATTCCTGGCCTACTAGACCTGTAAAACAATTCAAAATTTTGAAAATTCCAAAATTGGGCTAGAAATTTTTCTTGTCCGATTGGCACCAAATTTGAAATCTGGGTGTGTTGAGGCATAAAAAATCGACTTTTGGTGGTGATTTTCCTCTTTTCATAAAAATTTTATCAAAATGGGGTAATTAATTGGCTCTCAAGGTAGATAAGTTAGCTTTTTGGCCCAAAAATGAAAAACACGTCATGTCAAATTACCAAAACTGATACAAAAACACACAAGTGACAAAAATTTCATGCAATTCCATGGTCCACTAGACTTGTAAAACAAGTCAAAATTTTGGAAATTCCAAATTTGGGCTAAAATTTTTTCTTATCCAATTGACACCAAATTAGAAATATGGGTGTTTTGAGGCCCTACAAATTGATTTTTGGTGATGATTTTAATTTTTCGAATCTAGTAGCCTCAAAATAGGGGCCGTGAGAAGGGTATTGCACGCCCTTTAGCCCTGTTTTGGATTTAAAAATAATTTTTGTGCACTCTTCAATTATCAAACAAAGTTTCACAACGGGATAAAATTTTCATGAAAATTTTATCAAAATCGGTTAGTTAGCTCTCAAGCTAGTTATGGTGCTAGCGACTTACCCCACGTAACTTTTTTGGCCTAAAAATAACAAACACGTCATGTCAAATTACCAAAACTGATACAAAAATAACAAGTAACAAAAATTTCAATCAATTCCATGGTTCACTAGACTTGTAAAACAAGTCAAAATTTTGGAAATTCCAAAATTGGGCTAAAATTTTTTCTTATCCGATCGACATCAAGTTTAAAATCTGGGTGTTTTTGTTGCCTTACAAATTGATTTTTAGTGATGATTTTCTTTTTTCGTTTTGTGAGGATTACGTAACATCCTTCGTAAACTCAAAGGGGTTAAAATCGGGTCAGTTTGATGGACGTTGATGCCAAATTCAGCTTTCTACACTTCTTGTTATTATTTGTGTGAAGTAATAAGAAAAATAAAAATAAAAATCCTTGTTTTGTGTGCTCTGTGGTCCATTTGTCGGTTTCTTTGTCGTTAACAGGCAAAAATTCGCTTTAAATTTAAGCTCAGTATGATTTATGCCAGCATTCTGTTTACTCCATCACTTCTCCAACAGCACTTACCACCGTTGACCGTCGTCCAAACAAACCCCATGAAAAATGATCATAATTCTATTTTAATTAGACGACTCCTCGCATTGCATTCGTCTTAGTCATGCCCTCTCTCGGAATGAAAACAATAATCATCAACTGGGTCAAACATTTAATTTTAGATTAGTTTCAGGTAGAGTCGTGGCGATAAAATACTGGCCTCGGAAAACACACACACACATATTACATATTAATTCCCGGACACACGTGCGACCAGATGGGCTTAATGAAAATTCGAGGACGGCGTAATGGAAGTGGGGAGGGTGGTCAATGGGGTGGTTTCTTAGACACATGTGACCTAAATTTTTTTGCAGCGAGATGAAAAAGCGCCGGAAAATTATGTAGGGTGTCTGTTTTCGTATAAACGTAAATAAGGAAAATATCCAATGCATTATGCATGAGGACAGGTTACCTGGGAAATATAACAAGCAGAGGGAAGGGACTTGACTTATTACCACTCGGTGGAGGATTTTCGTACAGGTGGGACCGCGACGAACTGTAATCACATGCAAATGAAGTGGCAAAAGGCCCGAAAAGGGGGCGACGGAGCTTTAACACAAAGAGAAACCAGATTTTAGACGTCAGGCCCGCTACCGGAGCCCCTGTTTACCAAATCATAAAACTAATACGAAAAATCGATTCATGAGGTCTCTAAACCCCCATATATCAAATTTGGTGACAATCGGATGAAAAAAAAAATTAGCCCAATTTTGGGATTTCCAAAATTTTGACTTATTTTACAAGTGTAGTGAGCCATGTAATTGAATGAAATTTTTATTATTTGTATGAGATTTTGTAATTTGGCAAGAATAGAAACTTGTTTCAGGTGTTTGACATTTTTGGGCCAAAAAAGCTAACTTTAGGGCTAAGTCGCTAGCACCCTAACTAGCTAATTAAATGATTTTGATCAAATTTGTGAAAAAGCTGAAAAATACAAACGACCACAAAAAACATCAGATTCGGATCTCATAGAAAATTTTTAGTAATAATATCATTGTCATTGTTTTTCCTTATAATTTATCACCTTTTTGATTTTTTTTCAAGATGTATAAGTACTGAAACTTTAAAGTGCCACCGCAAGTACCCAATTTGTGTCTTATAAATAAATATTTTGCTCATTAAATGATTCAAAAACACGCCAGATTAGTTTTATTTTTAATGAAAATTGAAATGTGTATTTAGTGTCAGCGTCCACCAAACTGACCCGATTTAAACCCCTTTGATCAATTTAACTCGATTTTGGTTATTTTAAATTATCTAGTTCCTAAGTTTTTCGTCAATTTTTGCTTTTTTCGATTTGTATTAACGGTGAAATCTCAAACTGACACAAAAATAATACAAGATTTATGTTTTTTAGAAAAATAAATGATTGAAAAACGCATAAAAATTAGTGCTGAAGTCTAAATTTGGTAACGGCCACCAAACTGAC
>NW_025401050.1:10659989-10671413 GCF_015345945.1 Tribolium madens
TAACGGCCACCAAACTGACCCGATTCGACCCYTTTGAGTTTATGAAGGATGTCCCGTAAATATCACAAAATGGGCAGTTTTTAAAGCTGAAAAATGCAAATGAACACCAGAAACACCAGATTTGAATCTTACAGAAAAGTTTTAGAAATAAAAACGATGGAATATCTTTGCCATTCTTGTTTTTCCTCATTCTTTATCATCTTTTTTAGTTTTTTTTAAGTTGTATAAATGCTGAAACTGAAAGCGCCACCAAGTACCCGATTTGTGTCTTATAGTAAAACCTTGTTTATTAAATGATTTAAAAACGCGCCAAACTAGTTTTAGTTTCTCTTATTATTAATTTGTAGAAATAATCATGAGTGTTGAAATGTGTATTTAGTATCAACGTTCACCAAATTGACCACCGCAAGTACCCGATTTGTGTCTTATAGAAATATCTTGTTCATTAAATTATTTAAAAACGCGCCAAACTAGTTTTACTTTTTTATTATTAATTTGTAGAAATAATAATAATAATGAATGTTGAAATGTGAACTTGGTATCAACGTCCACCAAACTGACCCGATTTAAATCCCATTTATTGGTTTAGAACGTCCTATAAACCTCAGAAATTTTCTTCTGTATATTTTAAATGTTTTAGTTCATTTTGTCAGTTTTTAATGCCAATCGACCACCAGAAGCACCTGATTTGAATCTCACAGAAAATTTTTGGTAATAACAACGATGGAAGATCATTGTCATATTTGTTTTTACTCATTAATATTGATTTTTTGTGCCACCACAAGTACCCGATTTGTGTCTTATAGAAAATTGTCATTTTTGAAAGAGTGAGTCTTGTGTATCATAGCGCCCCGATTTGGTCCCAATTGAATTTAAGTGCGCTTCCAGATGGTGCAATAACTCGCATCTTAATGCACCTCTAAGAATACAAAGTAATAAAATGTCTTAAAGATTTACAATTTGCACGGATCCACTTAATCAAGTGGAAGGAAAATTTCTTCCTCTCATTGGCAAAAAGCCAAAAAAATTTCGCCCATCATTGTTCTAATTAATCATAACGAGCTTCTAATCCCATCAGCTGTTTAATTCGTTCAAAGTTTCGTAAAAATTTGCTCCATTGTGACGTGTTTGTGTTTATGGTTGTTTGAAAATAGCCCACATCTGCGTCTATAATTCCAATTAGCGTCGAGTTTTTGTGTCGTCGCCGGCGAAATTTCCATTTTAAAGAAGTTATTGAGTCGAGGTCCATTTACGACAAGGTGCAATGAGCTGATATGTCGTCGGATGTATTAAAATCCGGAGTTACGAAATAAAAATAAATTCGATGATTTTTGAGTCGAGCCAAGCGACGATAATGAGTCGGTATTTACCCTCTGACTCCGGTAGAAGGTGTTTGGTCCCAGGTCACTCCCGTGAGCTATTAGTAACTATAGCAACTACTCTTTAATTAAGTCTCCCCCGGAATTCGCTCCGGACACGCGTTGACCTCAAAGAACTCCTGTCCACCGGTTCGCACCTTCCGTGTAAGTTGATTATGGCAGACGGAAACTCCGGGCTTTTTTCCTCCTTCTCCTCCACCTCTCCTCGACGAAGCTTTATTATCGCCATTACGTCTCACCTAAGCTTCGCTTATTATCAATTTTACTTAATTTCGGTTCTTCGGTAATTATGTACGCCGTAACAATAACCGTCGAATTTTAACGATGATCATTATTAGATTAAGGCATCACGGGATCGTTTTAAAAGATTACCAAGAGGAGCTTAATGGCCACAGGTGAGGGCTTTTTAATCGAATTGCGGAATTTTACGGCGATTTTAAAGATGGAGATTTTTAAGACGAGAAAACGTTGATTTTATTTAGTTCTAGGACTCTAAAATCATCCATAGAGTTCAAATCTGATGTTTTTAGTGATAACGCGCCAGCAATCCTGCCAGATCTCGTCCACCTCCACAATGGCCACACAAAAGACCAGATTTGAACATTAGTGAAACGGTTTAAAGTGGGTTTTTCTCTTATTTTTTTGTCTGTCTTGGAGTTCAAATACAGAGTGGGTGGCCACTGAAATGGCCCGATCTGAATCCCATTGAAAATCCTTGGTTTTAGTATATATTGCCGCATTTACTTTAATTTCAATGATCCAAATGATAACTTGCCACCAATACGGCCAGATTTAGTATCAATTTAGTTATCTCGTCCACCTCCGCAACAAAAATCACTCAAACTACAATTATTTTCTCATAATGGCCACAAAAAAGACCACTACAGAAACAGTTAAAAAATGTTTTTTAATTATTTTTTAAAATACAGGGCCACTGAAATGGTGGACGTTGACACAAACACCCAGTGTGACTCTTTTTACATTACCAGAAAATAAACTTTTTTTTAAAATTGAAGACTACTTATTTTTTCTACAAAACTCAAATTTTGTGTTCTTGGTGAAGATTTTGTAAAAATCTTTTAATGCGTCATATATGTTTTCCTAATCCATAGAATTCAAATCTGGTGGTTTTAGTGGCAGTTACTTTGAAAACCACGGATTTGCTATCCAGAAACGTGCAAAAATTTGTTTTGATATATTTCCCTTCCAAATTTAGGAGAACCGTTCTCTACCTCATTTCAGAGGTGTTTAGATCGGGTTATTTTGGTGGACGACACATACTATACACCTTTTCCCTGATAGAAAAATAAATTTAAACAAAAACAAGAAAAGATATCCTTGTTGATTCCAATGGTATTCAGTTCGAGTATTTTTGATGGATACAGTGTCTCTTTTTTAAATTACAAGAAAACAGACTTAGTTTTAGTTGAAAACTGCTCATTTTTACAGCACTGAAATCTTGTGTCCTTGCTGAAGATTTAATATAAATATTTTAGAGTGGCATATATTTTTCATCCTCGAATTCTCTAAGTCATTTCAAAAGGGTTTAAATCGGGTTATTATGGTGGATGTAACATACTATCTACATTTTCTTTATTGACAAAGTGATTTCATTTTTTTGCCACCAAAATCGCCTGATTTAAACACTCTGGAAGATTGATGTACAGCCACAAATGAAACCACTTAAGTCACCTGATTTGAGTCCAATTGAAGTATTGTAGGCTACTATAAAATTAAAACGTTATCTACTAAAAAATTTAGATTTGGACATAAAATCCACTGTAATCACCTGATTTCAAGCCTATAGAAAATAACTGGGATATGAATTTTCAAAATTTGTTATAAAAATATTCGATCTGAATACTCCTTGAAACATTATAAACATCGGAATTTCTTCAAGAAGCAATAAATCGACCTGATTTGGTGTCTATTGAAATGTGAAAAGCTTAATAAAGAAAACATTGATTAATTTTCATTTTTTTTTGCTAAAATATAGAAGTGGCCGACTAATCGCCACCAAAAAGGCCTGATTTGTGCCTTACATATATTTTTAAAGACAGACAAAAATAAATGAAAATAAGCAAAAATCACTTTTAACTGTTTCTTTTTGGTGGCCATTATGAGAAACTAGTTACAGTTTTAGTGATTTTTGTGGTGGACTCACCATTTGGATCATTGAAATTGACAAAAAACACGGCTTTATATACTAACACTACGAATTTTCAATGGGACTCGTATCGGGTCATTTCAGTGGCCACTAACCTTGTATTTTAGCTGAATGCAGATAAAGCAGACATAGAATAAGTAAAAACCACTTTAAACTGTTTAATTAATTAAAGTTTTTGTGATTTTTGTGTTAAAATGTGTAGTGGCCACTGAAAAGGCCTGATTTGAGCCTTATAGAAAATACATGTTCGATTTTATTGTAATGACAGTCCACCAAACATCCTATTGGGGTTCCTGGTCACTAGAATCACCTGCTTTGAACCCTATATCAAGTTTAGAAAAATTAATAAAAAAATTGTCTCAGGACAGCCCCTCCGCCGTTGTAAATTTTAAAACGCAGTTTAACACTGCCGAGTAATTAAGTTAATGTAAGCGTGCTCCAAGAGCACGTGTTTTTGAAATTTGAACAAGTAGAGAACAGCCTCGAATTAAGTTAATACAACACGAATTATCAGAGGTAGACAAGGTGGATAATGCCGCGTAATCTAGACCGATTGTGTTGGAAGGGATGAGTTAAGATTCTTGCTGTAATTGTTGGGGAATTAAGGGATTTCATCCTAATTAAGACTTTTATTCCAAGTTCAGGTAAAACGACGACAATAAATTGATATTAATGCGAGGCAATGAAAAGTTCAAATGACACGGTGAAGAAGAAGTTAGGTGGGTTCTAGAACTGCGACTTAATAGTAATAACCTAAATTGCTGTAATGATGATGGATGATAAACAGGAGACTACGAAATCATAAACTTACCGCCATTATTTCTTCGAGTTAGTGTCTCTTTATTTAATTTATATTAAACTTTAGCGGGAGGAAATTAAAACGGTAAAATCGGTTTTTTTTATGACCAATTGGGCCCAAATCTGGCCGTTGTCGGACCGCATTTCCACCTTGATGGTTTTCCTTCCGCTGATATGACACTAGAAAGTCTCTTCTTGCAATTTGTCGTCCATAGGCGTGCGATAATTTTTCTCCCAGAGTCATGTTTGAGCTCCGCCTCTGTCTCTGGAGTCGGTGTCCGATGTTGTTGATTACCGTCAAGGCTATATCAATCAAGTGAAGTGGATAAGCTTGTTTAATGTTAGCAGACATAAATGGCAGACTGCTAGTTTTAATTTAACCTGGCTCAAGTACTACAACACAAGTTTTTTTTTTTGAAATTTTCCCTTGTGTATTAATTAAAAGCTTGTAAATTCTGCAAGTCTTGCGGAACGCCACTCGTGGTCGCTCCTCCAACTTCAACCCGAAAATTAGCTTACTTGTTACCTCGTCGCACCACTTACTAAATTAATCTATTAAATTAACGTAGTGTGTGGTGCGCGACTGTTTCTGTCACCTCGACATTGCGACAAACACCTCGATGGTCTCGCTTGCAATTACACAACACGCAATGCGAAGAGGTGAAATGGGGATTGAAGAGGTTTAGTCTCAGAGGACCGGCCAACCAAGACGGGAATATTATTTCTGACAGGTCATTTAGGGGATGGACGGGGTCGCAAAATCGATTCCGGGCACGCAAATGCGAAAAATGGGGGCCAAGGATTTTCAATGGAGCTCAGATCAGGGCATTTTAATGACCATTCATCCATTCTTTTAACTTAATGCAAGCAAAGACAGAAAAAATAAGAAAACACAAGTGTTTCAATAGTTTTCAGATCTGGTCTTTTTTGTGGCCATTACGAGAAACTAATTATAGTTTTAAATTGATACTAGGTTACCATTTGGATCGTTGATATTGACAGAAAACAAAATTATGGGGGCAGTATACACTAAAACCAAGAATTTTCAATGGGACTCAGATCGGGCCATTTCAATGGCCGCTCATCTTGTATTTTAACTTTATGCAAATCAAGACACACACAAAATTAAAAAAAAATGTGAAACTCACTTTGTAACTGTTTCAGTAGTTTTCAGTTTTTTTTGGTGGCCATTTTGAAAAACTAATTATAGTTTTAGTGAAATCTGTACGAATTGGTGGTAAATTATCATTTGGATTCTTGAAATTGACAAAAAAAACACAATGTAAATGTGGTTATATACACCAGGAATTTTCAATGGGACTCATATCGGCTCATTTAAGTGGCCACTTACCTTGTATTTTAGATGAATCTAAATAAAGACAGACAGAATAATAGAAAACAAGCAAAAACCCACTTTAGACTGTTTCAATAGTCTTTAGATCTGGTCATTTTAGTGGCTATCAGAAATTAGTTAAAGTTTTAGTGATTTTAAGCAGGAATTGAGGCCAAATCGGGCCGAATTGGTGACAAGTTACCATATGTATGCCAAGAATTTTCAATGGGGCTCAGAACGGGTCATTTTGGTGGCCATTTCTTCAAAATTGGTGTATTTTAAGTGAATGCAGAGAGAATTTGAGTCTTTTTGAGGGCCACTGTGAGAAACTAATTATAGTTTTAGTGATTTTTGTGGGAGAGACGTTATATCGCTTCCGAATCTGGCCGGATTGGTGGCAATCATTTGAAACATTGAAATTGACAAAAAACAAGTAAATGTGACTATATATACTAATACGAAGAATTTTTAATAGGACTCATATCGGGTTATTTAAGTGGTCACTTACCTTGTATTTTAGCTGAATCTAGATAAAGACAGATATAGAATAAGAGAAAACAAGCAAAACTCACTTTAAACTGTTTCAATAGTCTTTAGATCTGGTCATTTTAGTGGTTATCAGAAATTAGTTAAAGTTATACTGATTTTAAGCAGGAATTGGGGCCAAATCGGGCCGGATTGGTGACAAGTTACCACATGTATGCCAAGAATTTTGAATGGGGCTGAGATCGGGTCATTTTGGTGGCCATTTCTTCAAAATTGGTGTATTTTAAGTGAATGCAAAGAGAATTTGAGTAAAATCTGGTCTTTTTGAGGGCCACTGTGAGAAACTAATTATAGTTTTAGTGATTTTTGTGGTAGAGACGCTAAATCGCTTCTAAATCTGACCGGATTGGTGGCAAGTTATCATTTGGATCATTGAAATTGACAAAAAACACAAAGTAAATGCCACTATATCTACTAATACCAAGAATTTTTAATAGGACTCATATCGGGTTATTTAAGTGGTCACTTACCTTGTATTTTAGCTGAATCTAGATAAAGACAGATATAGAATAAGAGAAAATAAGCAAAAACCCACTTTAAACTGTTTCAATAGTCTTTAGATTTGGTCATTTTAGTGGCTATCAGAAATTAATTAAAGTTTTAGTGATTTTAAGCAGGAATTGGGGCCAAATCGGGCCGAATTCGTGACAAGTTACTATATGTAAGCCAAGAATGTTCAATGGGGCTCAGAACGGGTCATTTTGGTGGCCATTTCTTTAAAATTGGTGTATTTTACGTGAATGCAAAGAGAATTTGAGTAAAATCTGGTCTTTTTGGGGGCCACTGTAAGAAACTAATTATAGTTTTAGTGATTTTTGTGGTTAAGACGCTAAATCGCTTCTAAATCTTTCCGAATTGGTGGTAAGTTATCGTTTGGATCATTGAAATTGACAAAAAACACAAAGTAAATGCGACTATATATACTAATACCAAGAATTTTTAATAGGACTCATATCGGGTTATTAAGTGGTCACTTACCTTGTATTTTAGCGGAATCTAGATAAAGACAGATATAGAATAAGAGAAAACAAGCAAAACTCACTTTAAACTGTTTCAATAGTCTTCAGATCTGGTCATTTTAGTGGCTATCAGAAATTAGTTAAAGTTTTAGTGATTTTAAGCAGGAATTGGGGCCAAATCGGGCCGGATTGGTGACAAGTTACCACATGTATGCCAAGAATTTTGAATGGGGCAGAGATCGGGTCATTTTGGTGGCCATTTCTTCAAAATTGGTGTATTTTAATTGAATGCAAAGAGAATTTGAGTCTTTTTGAGGGCCACTGTGAGAAACTAATTATAGTTTTAGTGATTTTTGTGTGTGGTTGGCTTTGACATGTCTCGAGCGGCTTCGTGTCGAGTTCGCTAGTTGAGGATAAGTTTCAGCGCTTTATATAGTTCAGGTGGAGTATAATAGAGGTGGATGGGTTTCAATTAACCTCTCTCTCCTCCTCCCACTTTATTCCGTAAGCTGAAGATAGGCTCAAAGAGAAACGACTAACTTACCATAATAATCTATTATGTGCTTACCTTGAGCTCATCTCTCGCTTTAAATATCATCTACACATACGGTGAAAATCAATTTCAGTTACATTTGTCCGTTAATTTTCCCTCCCTTCACATGACAAACAGTGTTGGAAGTTTGAATTATCTCCGAATTGGAACGTCTTAGACGTAATGAACACGTCAGAGAAGCAATCAACGCATCTCACCGGTTACTAGGTGGATATATGTGTCGGGATGGACTTGGGATAGGCGAGCTTTCGGCGTCCCTGCAGAGACCACGCCGATTGATGTACTGTGGGATCCCATGTCCACTGTCACTCCACGTGATAGATGTATCTGGATGTATTACATACTAACCCGGAGATAATTAAACTTTAAATCGTTGATTTCAAACACAATACACGATTTTTCGAACCAGTAGCCAAGACAAAATTGAAAATTTTGAAAAATTTTTGTGTGGACATCCACCAAAAATGCCCGAACTGAATACCATTGATAAATTGATTGAAAATTGGTAATTTTCAATACTTACTGTCCTTGACCACTGATAATATCAAACAAGTGGTTTCTGTGAGGCTCAGATCTGGCATTTTGGGTGGCCATTTGTTTGCCACTTCAATATTCTAACAAAAAAAAACGAGAAACTCAGTTAAAACCATGTTTGAATACTTTCATCAGTTTTTAATCGGATTTTTTTGCTTCAAATTAGTCAAAGACTTTTCAATTGACACTAAATCAGCTCGATTTATGGTCCATTGAACAGATTCCGATGTTTACAATTGATAGAATGTCTCGAACAGTGTTCAAAGTACTAAAATTGGATTGTTTTTGACAAAATTCAAAAATCCATATACCAATTGTTTTCAATAGGCATGAAATCAGGTGTTTTTGGTGGGTTTTATAATTTTCTAGTTGAGTTTGCCACAAATTCCGCAATTAAATTCATTATTTCAAAATCTTAAAAAATTCAATCCATTTCAGTAGATATTAAATCTGTTAAGACTCTCCTAACAAAGTGTTTTCTTCAATTCTGTTTTTAGACCTTAACTTTTGGGTTTCATATTTCACTAGAGTGGACCAAAATACATAAGTAACGTAAATCTTATGCAAATTGAATGACTTTTACCAAAACTATAGCCCAATTGCCGCTCTGATCTGAAAGTTTTCTCTTAAATCTGGTTTTTGGGCCTTTGTGGCCAAATACAAAATCAGAACAATTTTGGATTCCATCTTCTAATAGAGGAGACTAAAATACACAAATGAAGTGAATTTTATCAAAATTGGAGTACCTGTACCAGAATTACAGTCCAATTGCCACTCTAATTAGAAAATTTTCTCTCAAACCCGGTATTTGGGCCTTAGCGCCCAAACTCAAATTCAAAACAATTTTTGACTTTGATTTTTAAATTAAGCGGATCAAAATACACAAATGACTTGAATTTTATTAAAATTAGAGTAGTTGTACCCGAATTACAGTCTAATTGCCACTCTTTTTAGAAAGTTTCCTCTGAAATCCGGTATTTTAGCCTTAGTTTTCAAATGCAAACTCTAAGTAATTTCTAACCTTCATATTTCAATAGAGCGGACTAAAATACACAGCTGACATGAATTTTATTAAAATTGGAGTACTTTTACCAGAATTACAGTCCAATTGCCACTCTAATTAGAAAATTTTCTCTCAAACCCGGTATTTGGGCCTTAGCGCCCAAACGCAAATTTATAACAATTTTTGACTTTGATTTTTAAATTAAGTGGATCAAAATACACAAATGACGTGAATTTTGTTAAAATTAGAGTAGTTTTACCCGAGTTACAGTCCAATTGCCACTCTGATTAGATTTTTTTTTCTCAAACTCGGTATTTAAGCCTTAGCTCCCAAACGCGAATTCAAAACAATTTGTAATTTTTACATTTTAATAAAGCGGATCAAGATGCACAAATGACATGAATTGTATAACCATTGGAGTACTTTTACCCGAATTACAGTCTAATTGCCACTCTTTTTAGAAAATTTCCTCTGAAATTCGGTTTTTTGGCCTTAGTTTCCAAATGCAAATTCTAAATAATTTCTAACCTTCATATTTCAATAGAGCGGACTAAAATACACAAATGACATGAATTTTATTAAAATTGGATTACTTTTACCAAAATTACAGTCTAATTGCCACTCTTTTTAGAAAGTGTTTTCTCAAATGACGGTTTTAGACCTTAATTTAAAAACGCGAGTTAGAAACAACTTCTGGGTTTCATATTTCAATAAAGCGGAACAAAATATACAAGTAGTGTAAATCTTACGCAAATTGAATTATATTTACCACAATTACAGCCCATTTGCCACTCTGGTAAAAAATTGTTTCTTAAATTTCGGTTTTTAGGCCTTAGTGCCAATTATAATTAATAATTTGACTAATTACTCTTAAAAATACTCGATTTGAACCTCATATCAAAAATTAGGCCGCTTCGAATCTAAAAAATTTGATTTTTTTTTAAATAAAATTTTAAAGTCGTAATTGCGGGCAATTGAAAATTCGTAAAAGGAAATGTACGAATCGCCCTCCCCACTCAGGGTTATCCTCGTGTCCCGTTTGAGTAATTTAAGTTGGTCGCAAGTTCCAAAGTTGTGGAATTGTATTAAATTATATACCGCGAGATGAAGGAACTTGCTTTCTCTTGCAAAAGCAGGTGAAACTCCCCAAATATCGCATCTCCTGATTGATGTAGTAAAAAAATTCAAGCTCGATTTAAAATCAAATTCCGCAAGGTTGGTCATTCCGGAGCTATTACGACTCTCGTTGAATTTATGAGCGTCAGATGAATCGACACTGTTTTCTGATTGATTTATTGCGACTTTGATTGATCGGTTTTACCTTAAAACGCGCTTTATTTGGGCCCTAAGTACTATCTGTTATGTTTATCAGGGGTAAACATGTCGATATTGATTCACTACGAGGAGAAATATTCTTAATATTTTTTTTTATATGTAATGTGATTACAGTGTCCACTTCGTTTGTAATTATCTTTGGAATTTGGTTGGGGATTTGGGGAGTTTCGCACTCGTGACACCTACAACAATCGAGATTTTGATGGAAAATGCTTTTGATAAATAATGCAGCAGGCTTTTGGGGCGTGTTATGCATAAGCGATCCCTCGACGGTCTTAATTACCGGACACTTTATACCCAACGTTTGATTCCGCTTGAATTATTAAGAAATCATAGTTGGCTAGTCACAGTGACCACTCTGACCACTAAGTGGCCCTTTGCATGCTTAAAAATTGACAACAAGTGATAAAAATGAGCAAAATCACATATAGTATGTCCTATACGATTTCAATTGGGTGAAATCGGGTGTTTTTGGTGGCTATTTTTTATACGAAAAATTGTCTTTACCTCAAATGACGAGAAAAGGGTGCCAGATGTGTCTTTGTATACTTAAAAATTGACAACAAGTGATAAAAATGAGCAAAATTACATATAGTATGTCCATATACGATTTCAATTGGGTGAAATCGGGTGTTTTTGGTGGCTATTTGGGCTGTTTTTTATACAAAAAATTATCTTTACCTTAAATGACGAGAAACGGGTGCCAGATGTGCCTTTGCATGCTTAAAAATTGACAACAAGTGATAAAAATGAGCAAAATTACATATAGTATGTCCTACTCGATTTCAATTGGGTGAAATCGGGTGTTTTTGGTGGC
>NW_025401050.1:10672458-10692107 GCF_015345945.1 Tribolium madens
CGATTTCAATTGGGTGAAATCGGGTGTTTTTGGTGGCTATTTGGGTTATTTTTTATACGAAAAATTGTCTTTGCCTCCAATGACGAGAAACGGGTGCCAGATGTGCCTTTGCATGCTTAAAAATTGGCAACAAGTGATAAAAATGAGCAAAACTACATATAGTATGTCCTATACGATTTTAGTTGTATGAAATCGGGTGTTTTTGGTGGCTATTTGGGCTATTTTTTATACGAAAAATTGTCTTTACCTCAAATGACGAGAAACGGGTGCCAGATGTGCCTTTGCATCTTAAAAATTGACAAAATGAGCAAAATTACATATAGTAGTTTGTAGTATAGTGTCCTATACGATTTCAGTTGGTTGAAATCGGGTGTTTTTGTTGGCTATTTAAGCTATTTTTCATACGAAAAACTGTCTTTACCTCAAATGACAAGAAAAGGGGGTCAGATGTGCCTTTGCATTCTTAAAAATTGACAACAAGTGATAAAAATGAGCAAAATTACATATAGTAGTTTGTAGTATAGTGTCCTATACGATTTCAGTTGGTTGAAATCGGGTGTTTTTGTTGGCTATTTAAGCTATTTTTCATACGAAAAACTGTCTTTACCTCAAATGACAAGAAAAGGGGGTCAGATGTGCCTTTGCATTCTTAAAAATTGACAACAAGTGATAAAAATGAGCAAAATTACATATAGTAGTTTGTAGTATAGTGTCCTATACGATTTCAGTTGGTTGAAATCGGGTGTTTTTGTTGGCTATTTAAGCTATTTTTCATACGAAAAACTGTTTCCCTCTCAAATGACAAGAAACAGGTGCTAGATGTGCCTTTGCATGCTAAAAAAATTGAAACAAACGATGATTGGTAATAAAAATGAGCAAAACCACATATAGTATGCCCTATACGATTTCAATTGAGTGAAATTGGGTGTTTTTGCTGGCTGTTTGTCCTAGTTTTTGTATAATTTTGTTAAAAATTGTCTCTACGTGTGTCTATTGGTTTGAAATCGTGTCAATGGGGTTAAAATCTGGTGATTTTGGTGGCTGAATCGCTTGGTTTGTTCGTTGTAATTCGAAACGGGTCGAACGTCACGTGAAATATTTATCTTGTGCTCATCTAGCTTTCAGTAAACAACGATTGTCTTAAAACCCACCTTTCATTGTAAGTAATCGCTTATCCCATTCGTCTGTCTCGACTGCCAACGACTTGTTATTACGAACGAGGGGGAAAAGAATTCCCTAGTTTGAAAAATGTCCGTCGTTGCACCTTTTCGGTAGTTGGTAACGTCGCCGTCATCCGTCTGAAGGGCGCCACTCGTATACCAAAGGGGGATAATGAAAAGTGGGCTTGAGCTTTTTAGACTTTGATGTATTCACAAATTCATACCGACTTCACGTCGATGAACTCGAAAAACTCATCTTTTCAAAACGTAATTTATCTTCGTTTCACGCTTGTTTTCAGTGTTTACGCCCGTGCGTCCGGAATAATTGCAGGTTACATCGGTATTCATTCTACTCTTCGTTCCGAAAGGAAAAGTTTTTTACAAGCGATTGAGACGACGCTTTGCGGGTGAATTATACAATTTTAAATAGTAAAACAAACGAAAAATATCAAAAAATAAGCATTGTTGGGTCCCACATTTCAATAGAGTGGGCCATAATACCCAAGTCACCTAAATTTTACCAAATTTAACACAGTTTAACCATTTGCCATTATAATAATCAGAAAGTTTTCTCTCAAACTCGATTTTTGGGCCTTAGCGCCTAAATGCAAATTCAGAACGATTTTTAACCTTCATTTTTAAATAAAGTGAACCAAAATACACAAATGACATGAATTTTATTAAAATTGGATTATTTTTACCAGAATTACAGCCCAATTGCCACTCTAATAAGAAAGTTTTCTCTCAAACCCAGTATTTGGGCTTTAGCGCCCAAACGCACATTCAAAACAATTTTTGACCTTGACTTTTGAATTAAGCGGATCAAAATACACAAATTACTTGAATTTTATTAAAATTAAAGTAGTTTTATTCGAATTACAGTCCAATTGCCACTCTTTTTAAAAAGTTTCCTCTAAAATTCGGTTTTTGGGCCTTAGTGTCCAAATGCAAACTCGAAACAATTTCTGGCCTTTATATTTTATAGAGCGGATTAAAATACACAAATCACATGAATTTCATCAAAGTTGGATTACTTTTACCAGAATTACAGTCTAATTGCCACTCTTTTTGAAAAGTGTTTTTTCAAACTTCGTTTTTAGACTTTAGTTTTAAAACACGAACTCGAAACGACTTTTGGGTTTCATATTTCGATAGAGCGGATCAAAATACACCAGTGACTCGAATTTTATACAAAATGAATTATTTTTGCAAGAATTACAGCCCAATTGCCACTCTAGGAAGAAACTTTCTTGAAATTCGGTTTTTAGGCCTTAGTGTCAAAATACGGATTGTAATTAATTTGTGGGCTTCATATTTCAATAGAGCGGCTCAAAATACATAACTGGTGTAAATTGTACTGAAATATAAAACCATTTACGGAAATTATAGTCTAGTTTATTATTTTTTTATGCTATAAATTTGAGGCTGATTATTGTAAGTTTTGGGTCGTAAATAGGTCACTTTCCGCCTCTCAAATGGCGAATTTGCAAATATGATGTACGTCGTCGCCGGCTGTTCCACATGTATTTATCCTTTCGAATGGAATATTTCACTTATATTGTCGGACATTACCTTCCGATCTCGACGTAAACATGGTCGAAACCCCATTCCAATGCTGTACTTCCAATCTAAACTATTTATGTCCCATTCTTAAAATTGCATTTGAAATTTCAGATTTTAATAGATTGTATCGCTGTCTATTTATTGACAATAAATCAGTGTTCTTTTCTCTCGTAATTTGAATGGGAAAAGTTGAGATTAGGACGCGGGGCGTCTGGAAGTATCCAGTCAGGTCCCAGACAAATAACTTTCAACAACTTTACCTCTCGACTGAAGAGATACAATCTGGCATGTTCAATAAAACAACCAATCTGAATATTTATGCAGATTACAACAATAAGTTCGAACCGTTTGACGTAAAGAATTGACTCGACTTCTTTCCCAGTTATTTAAGGGGAGAACGAAGCAAGATTTATGCTTTTCTTTTGCTTCCGAAATTCATATTCTTATTAATTACGACGATAAAACAGGTGCACATTAGATTAGATCGGTATTTTCGGCGACAATGCTGCCAACTCAACGTTTTAACACACCTGAATAGAAACCAAAAGTGAATTATCACTACTACAATAATAACAAACTAATTTGGTGCCAGAAAAATTACAAGCCGGATTTTTAACGCCGCTGGAAGCCATCCAAAATCCCACAAGTCGATAGGATTCAAATCGGTTCAATGTAGTGGTCTTCAATGAAGAAATGTGAGGCAATCGCGGTGAAAAAATCCCTAAATCTCCGCTCCTACACGATTTCGATGGGTCTCAAATCTGGCGTTTTTCGTGGCCACATCGCCGAAAAAGCGTTCGAATTCCGCTTGAATCATAAAGTATGAGTGCTGTTATCAGTGCACGTGTAAATAACGGTGGAATGGTAGCCGGTGGGCGTGATAAGGTCCACCTCGGTGGAATTGTTTATCAGTATACCGGATCCATACGTAATGTGTTTATCTGCGATGGATGTTCCGTGTACGTAGCGGCCATGTTGCTGCAACACTTGACATGATTAATAGTTGTACTGGTGCTGCCATTAGCAGCCCTCGCGACCGCTACCTCAAGCGGAGTCTCACCAGTCCTTGTTCTAATTCACGGACTTTGTAAACAACGATCGAACGAGAAAAGTGACAATTACGATTGTTGAAACGGAGTTTTATCGACGAGAAGCGTTTAATTGCCAAAATTGAGACTCAATCAATGAGTTTGGCCGAAAAAAACACAAGTTTACACGAAAAATCACCCGATTTGAGCCCCACAGAAATCACATGGACGACGCAAAGTGAAAATCCACCCAAAAAGCAGATTTGAACCCCACTGACATATGCTAGCATATCTGTTAATTTGTTTTGAAACTTATTTGAATCTGCCACTGCAAACACCCGATTTATGATCTATTGAAACGATGTAGAATGTAGATATTTTTATTGTTTTGAGAAAACTTTCTGATTAGAGTGGCAATGGGGATGTAATTCTGGTAAAAGTATTACAATTTTAATAAAATTCATGTCGTTTGTGTATTTTAGTCCGTTCAATTAAAATATGAAGGTTAGCAATTATTTAGAGTTTGCATTTGGAAACTAAGGCCAAAAAACCGAATTTCAGAGGAAATTTTCTAAAAAGAGTGGCAATTGGACTGTAATTCGAGTAAAAGTGCTCCAATTGTTATACAATTCACGTCATTTGTGTATTTTGATCCGCTTTATTAAAATATAAAAGTTAAAAATCGTTTTGAATTCACGTTTCCGCGCTAAGGTCCAAATACCGGGTTTGAGAGAAAAGTTTCTAATCAGAGTGGCAATTGGACTGTAATTCTGGTAAAAGTACTCCAATTTCAATAAAATTCATGTCATTTGTGTATTTCAGTCCACTCTATTGAAATATGAAGGTTAGAAATTATTTGGGGTTTGCATTTGGAAACTAAGGCTAAAAAACCGAATTTTGGAGGAAACTTTTTAAAAAGAGTGGCTATTGGACTGTAATTTGAGTAAAACTACTCTAATGTTAATAAAATTCACGTCATTTGTGTATTTTGATCAGCTTAATTCAAAAATTAGTAGCCCTCGCGACCGTTACCTCAGGCTGAGTCTGAGTTGAAACAGAGTTTTATTGACGAGAAACGATTAATTGCCAAAACTGAGACTCAATCAATGAGTTTGGGCGAAAAAGACACCAATTTACACGAAAAATCACCCGATTTGAGCCTCACAGAAATCGCATGGACGACGTAAAGTGAAAATTTGTGCCAACATCCACCGAAAGAGCCGATTTGAACCCCACTGACATATATTAGCACATCTGTTAGCTTGTTTTGAATCTGCCACCGCAAACGCCCGATTTATGATCCATTGAAACGATGTAGAATGTAGATATTTTCTGATTTTGTTAAATCCCTCCTGGCCCAAAACCTACTTCCATAAAAGTACTTTAGTCAAGTCGCCACCAAAAATGCCCGATTTAAGTTCCATAAAAAATATATAGTACCTATTTTTCCACTAAAATCGCTGTATTTAAGCTCCTGAGAAGCGATTATAATTAACGATTTGACAAATGACCCTTAAAACCCCCCGATTTGAACCTCATGCAAAAATTTCAATTGGATTCAGATCAGGTAACTTTAGTGGCTCAAATCGGGACATTTTGGTGGCAATTAATAGAAATTTGTTCGCTTTTGATCTGAATTTGTGAGAAGTGGGTTGTATTGGGGTTTCCCCAATCCGTAGGGTATAAATCGGGTGATTTGCGTGGCAAATCACTGCAAACTTGTTATTCTAAGATCGGTGCGAGTTCATTGAAAAGTTTGAAATCGTGTGATTCCCCCGATGGCAATCTCAACTTTCGCTTTCCAAGTCTATATAGGTTGGAAACAATCGAAGACCAGTGTGTCCGGTGTGTCAAAGTATCCTCGACCCCCCGACATAGGTGACACACCTCTGGCAACGTCGTCCGTTGCTATGGCGATCGTCGAGTAGGCGCCATCATAAACACTCATTGTTGTGATGCGGTACGGCCCTGTAAGTGGCTGCAGGACGTCGTAGTCCGGCGAGGGGTCTAAATTGGATTTCGTCGTTGGAGAAGGTAGGTGAGTCCGAAGGGAACAAGATAAAGGAACGGTAAATGAGAACGGTGTTACCGTCGTGATAGATTCGGGATGATCGAAGGGAGCAAGAGAGAGTTAACTGACTGCCGCTTGCTTGCCCTCTCGCCAGGTGACGAGTGAGATGTTCTTTCAACAAGGTTTGGGAATTCGATCACGTGCACTGAAACAACAACACTACGAAAACGGTGATTAAATACCAAACGGATGCCATTTTTATTCAGCAAATTACAAAAAAGCAAAAAAATAACACAAAAATTGACACAATCAAACATTTTTGTGTTGTGTGATTTTTTTAAATTTTTATTTTGATGCTAAGGCCCAAAAACCCAATACGGTGGGTTAATTTCTAATCGGGCCAACAATGAACCCTGTAACTTGACTAAAATCCTACCAATTTTAATGAAATTCACGACATTGGAGTATTTTGGTCCGCTCTATTGAAATATGAAGGCCACAAATTGTTTAGAATTTGCATTTTGACACAAAGGCCCAAAAACCGAATTTCTGAGGAAACTTTCTTAAAAGAGTGGCAATTAGACTGTAATTCGGGTAAAACTACTCCAACTTTAATAAAATTTACGTCATTTATGTATTTTGATGTGCTTAATTAAAAAATCAAGGTTAAAAATTGTTTTGAGTTTGCGTTTGGGCGCTAAGGCTCAAATGCCGGGTTTGAGAGAAAATTTTCTAATCAGAGTGGCAATTGGACTGTAATTTTGGTAAAAGTACTCCAATTTTAATAAAATTTATGTCAGTTGTGTATTTTAGTCCGCTCTATTGAAATATGAAGGTTAGAAATTATTTAGAGTTTGCATTTGAAAACTAAGGCTAAAAAACCGAATTTCAGAGGAATCTTTCTAAAAAGAGTGGCAATTAGACTGTAATTCGGGTACAACTACTCTAATTTTAATAAAATTCAAGTCATTTCTGTATTTTGATCCGTTTTATTAAAATATGAAAGTTAAAAATCGTTTTGATTTTGCGTTTGGGCGTTAAGGCCCAAATACCGGGTTTGAGAGAAAAATTTCTAATCAGAGTGGCAATTGGACTGTAATTCTGGTAAAAGTAATCCAATTTTAGTAAAATTGACGTCATGTGTGTATTTTGATCCACTTTATTCAAAAATGAAAATTAAAAACTGTTCTAAGTTTGCATTTGGGCGCTAAGGTCCAAAAACCGAGTTTGAGAGGAAACTTTCTCATTAGAGTGGCAATTAGGCTGTAGTTCTGGTAAAAGTACTTCAATTTTGATAAAATTTATATCAGTTGCGTGACTTGAACCGCTCTATTGAAATATTGAGTCAGATATTGTTTTTGAGTTTGATTTTAAAGTTAAGGCTCAAAAGCCCGATCCGATGAACTGTTTTCTAATTTTCTCAACAATTGTACTGTAACTTCACTAGGACTTTTCCGATTTTAATAAAATTTACAACATAGTGGTATTTTGAGCCACTCTATCGAAATATCAAGCCGTATTAAAATTTTAAAAACCGTGTATGATAACAAAAAAAAATCCGCTGTAACTCTGCAAAAATACGAAATTTTAATAACAGGAGAATTCGTAGTCGTTTCTGTGGAACTAATTTGACATTTTGACGTAGACGAATGCATCGAAACAAATCGTCTCGAATAACGAAGCTTCATTATTTGGAAGTAGGGACTTACCTTAATAAGTTTGAAGCAAAAGGGCTTGTAAAAGTCCAAGTGCGTTTTAATTTAAGATCAAAGCGTTGTGGAATGACCACCGAAATGCTTTTTTCTGCCGATTAATGACACACAAATAAGCAATAGGGAACACAAAGCAGTAGTAAATCCCATGGGACTTAATGCGATTAAAACGTCCTCGGATTTTATTTGTCCACGGTTTATGATTGAAAAGTCTGTTACCGGTGGATTGTTCGAGTGGAAATTCATCTTTACTTGGGAAATCCATTAATAAAAATTTCAAGTTTTAAGTGCGGAGTTTTGGTCCATGTAAACACGTGCCGTGAAATAACACGAGCTTTGCATGAATGAAAAGAGAGGTAATTCACAATAGACACGCGCGGTTGACAACCCTGCACACATGGACGCCTTTTTGCAATAGATCAGGGGGTGCGCACCCCTCGCCAGCTGACTTTAACACTCACCTGAAATTTCAATCAACTGCGTCGAGATAATGCAAGAACAAAGAAACCAAATCGCAAATTCAAACAGAATAAATCAACTACACTGAGTATTAGGCATTCTTCGCGCGCCCCCATCGGTAAATATTGAATTTCAGCATATTTTTTTCATGCACAGTTGTTCATGAAAGGAGCAGCTGATACTGATTTACTAGTAACTACCTATGGGGGCACATGTGCCGCAAAACAAACAACTTTTTCATTGCTTTAATACCTGATCCCGGGAGAATAGGGGCTGAGAAGCGGCTCTGCATGATTGTGTCGGGGCTCTCTCACCTCTATACGAGGTTATCGGGAGAGCTTTAGATAAAAACGGGGATAACTTTGCCACGGCTCCCCAAAGATACTGAATTTCGGGGAAAATAAAACACAACTCACTATTAGCACCTTCTTTATTCAACCAAATGTTCGCTTACCCACCCCAAAATTCATTATTGTAATTTATTTTAGGCTTCATATTTCAATAGAGTGGGCCAAAATACACAATCACTGTAAATTGCATTAAAATTGAATGATTTTTGACGAAATTACAGCACAATTTCAACTCTTCCCAAAAAGTGTTTCTTTAAATTGGTTTTAGGGTCTTGGCTCGGAAATGCAATTTAAGAAGATTTTTCGGGTTTTATATTTCAATAGTGCGGCCAAAAATACATATGTGACGTGAAGTTTATCAAAATTGAAGCATTATTACCAGAATTAAGCGCAATTGCCACTCTTCTCAGAAAGTTTCCTCTGTCTGAAATTCGGTTTATGGGCCTTAGCTCAAAAACGCAAATTAAAAACACTTTTGTGACTCTTTATTTTAATAAAGGGGACAAAAATACACATGTGGCGTTAATTGTATCAAAATTGTAGCATTTTTACCAAAATTACAGCGCAATTGCCACTCTTCTCAGAAAGTTTCCTCTGAAATTCGGTTTTTTGGCCATAGCTCGGAAACGCAAATTAAAAACAATTTACAGGCCTTTTATTTCAACAGAGCGACTAAAAATACATATGTGACGTCAATTTTATCAAAATCGGAGAACTTTTACCAGAATTACAGTCCAATTGCCACTGTAATCAGAAAAATTCTCTAAAATCCAGTTTTTGGGCTTTAGTGTTAAAATGCAAAATCAAAGCAGTTTTTGACCTTCATAGTTTATTATAGCGCACTAAAATACACAAATGACATGAATTTTGTTAAAATTGGAGTACTTTTACCAAAATTACAGTTCAATTGTCACTCTTTTCTGAAAATTTTCTCTGAAATTCAGTTTTTGGGCCTTAGTTTTAAAACGCAAAATTGAAGCAATTATTGCGTTTTACATTTCGTTAGAGCTTACTAAACTATACAACTTTGATAAATTTTGTGAAAATTGTATTACTTTTACTAAAGTTACTGCACAATTGCCACGCTGACATGAAATTATTTTTAGAAATACGGTTTTTGGGCTTTAGCTCTAAAACGCAAACTGCAAACAATTTTCGGGCTTTACATTTCAATAGAGCGGCTTAAAATACATATCTGACGTAAATGTTATCAAAATTGAAACATTTTTACCTGAATTACAGCCCAATTGCCACTCTGACATGAAAATGTTTCTAGAATTGCGGCTTTTGGGCTCTAGCTTCTAAATGCACGTTGAGAACAATATTCGAGATTTATATTTCAATAGAGCGTCTAAAAATATGTGACGTGGATTTTATCAAAATCGGAGTACTTTTACCAGAATTACTCTCCAATTGCCACTGTAATCAGAAAGTACGTGTTTTTCTAAAATCCGGTTTTTGGCCCTCAGTTTTTAAATGCAAAATCAAAACATTTTCTGGATTTCATATTTTATTAGAACTCATTAAAATGACATAAGTTTTATTAAAATTGGAAAACTTTTACCAAAATTACAGTTCAATTGTAACTCTTTTCTGAAAATTTTCTATGAAATTCGGTTTTTGGGACTTAGCTTTAAAACGCAAGTTTGAAACAATTGTTGGGTTTTACATTTCAGTAGAGCTTATTAAACTATACAACTATGATAAATTTGATCAAAATTATACTACTTTTACTAAAGTTACGGTACAATTGCCACTCTGACACGAAAATGTTTCCAGAAATGCGGTTTTTGGGTTTTAGCTCCAAAACGCAAGTTGTAAAAAAATTTCTGGCTTTATATTTCAATAGAGCGGCCCAAACTACATAAGTGTCGTAAATTTTATCAAAATTGAAACATTGTTACCAGAATTACAGCGCAATTACCACTTTTCTTGGAAAGTTTCCTCTGAAATTTGGTTTTTCGGCCATAGTTTGAAAATGCGAATCAAAAACAATTTTGCGACCCTCTATTTTAATAGAGCGGACAAAAATACATGATTTTAACAAAATTTTAACAAAATTGAAGCATTTATACTAGAATTACAGCGCAATTACCACTCTTTTCAGAAAGTTTTCTCTGAAATTCGGTTTTTGGGTCTTAGCTTGAAAACTAGAATTAAAAAAAAAATTCTGGATCTATATTTTAATAGAGCGGATAAAAATACACAAATGGCGTCAATTTTATCAAAATTGAAGCATTTTTATCAGAATTATATCGGAATTGACACTGTTTTTAGAAATTAATGAAAAAGAACTGTCATAATGAAGTTTCGGCCACACGTTTGACCAGATTTGCACTCCATTGCTTTTCGTTGGTTAAAATTGCATTGAATTGGAAACAAGTGTCTCTGATGTGTATTTCGTCGCTTTTCCTTGGTAATTATCATCGATTAACTCCGTTGTAGTCCAATTTTCGTCCTAATTCAGTGTGGGGCCCAAGTCACCGGTCCGACGAAGTTTATTTAGTCTGAAAGCGTGTTTTTGCTGAAAGCAATTCTCTATGTGAATTACCTGGAAATTAAGCGTGAACAGCTCGCGGCGTAGAACGGGCGAAAGTCTCTAGCAGTATAGAGGAGCAACAGGAAACCTGCAGCACAAGCACTCATTACCGCCTCCCGTTCTCTCCTTTTTGGAGGAGGGTTCGTTCGGGGATTGCTGACGATGGCTTTTACCGGGCACTACGAAATTACTAAATATCGAGACATTTAACTCGGGCCCTTTTCATTTCAACTACCCTCTCTCTCTCTTTCTCTCGCTTGCTGCTGATTCAATTAAACGACTTCTGAGAGGGTTGGTTTTTTTCATTTTTTCACTCGGTGTTTACATATTTGTTGCGGTAAGGACAAAGTGCCGGTAACAAATTAGTTACGTCGGTATTAATCGTCTCGGCTGTTAACTTACTACGACGTTTCCTCCTATTCTTAATCTTGGGGACCGTTCCTCTAAGACATTAAACGCCAAATGAGAAACATTTAATGTACTTACAGACAATTTGGAATTACTAAGTAAATAAGCGACTCAAGGTACTCTATATTAATTAGTAAACTTCCTTCCCTTACGCGACCGAGACCCCAACGGTGACACTAATTATTGCCAAACTTTATCGAGGGGACCTACAATTCTTTTAACCACTAACAAAAATCATAACAATTGGATGCAAACCAAAGAAAATCAATAGAGACCAAATCAGGTAATACAGCTGGCCGAAATGACATTACCGCCACACATTGTGGTGACAGAAATTTGATTTTTGTAATCATTTTGAGGATAGTCAATTGCCACTCCTCCCAGAAAGTTTCCTCTAAAACCGGTTTTTTGGCCTAAAAACGTGAATTAAAAAAATAGGAACAATTTCCGGGTCTCATATTTCAATAGAGCGGCCAAAAAATGCATATATGACGTAAATTTTATCAAAATTGAAGCATTTTTATCAGAATTACGGCGCATTTGCCACGCTTTTCAGAAACTTTCCTCTGCAATTTGGTTTTTGGGCCTTAGCTCAAAAACTCGAATTAAAAACAATTGCGTGGCTCTATATTTTAATAGACTGGACACAAATACCCATGTGGCGTTAATTTTATTAAAATTGTAGCTTTTTTACCAGAATTACAGCGCAATTGCCACTTTTCTCAGAAAGTTTCCTCTGAAATTCGGTTTTTAGGCCTTAGCTGAAAAATGCGTTTCAAAAACAATTTGATGGCTTTATATTTTAATAAAGCGGAGAAAAATACCCATGTGGCGTCAATTTTATCAAAATTGTAGCATTTTTACCAGAATTACAGCGCAATTGCCACTCTTCTCAGAAAGTTTCCTCTGAAATTTGGTTTTTGGGCCTTAGTTCAAAAATACGAACTGAAAACAATTTTTTGGCTTTATATTTTAATAGAGCGGACAAAAATACACGTGTGGCGTTAATTTTATCAAAATTGTAGTATTTTTACCAAAGTTACAGTTCAATTGCCACTCTTCTCAAAAAGTTTTCTCTAAAATTTGGTTATTGAACTTTAGCTCGGAAATGCAAATTAAGAACAATTTACGGGCCTTATATTTCAATAGAGCGGCCAAAAATACATATGTGACGTAAATTTTATCAAAATTGAAGCTTTTTTTATCAGAATTACAACGCAATTGCCACTCTTTTTGAAAGTTTCCTCTAAAATTCGGTTTTTAGGCCTTAGTTCAAAAACAAGAATTTGAAAAAATTCAGATTTGATTTTTGTAATCATATTAAGGATAGTCTCAAAGAATCAAGAGAGTCCAAATCTGGTAATACGTGTGGCTGAAACTTTATTGTGATGCCCTAATTTTTTTTTATATTTGAGGCAGTCTCAAAAGGCTAGTTTTATAAAAATCGGTTGCTAAATAAAAATTGAATTGGATTTAAATAAAATTTTTGTTGTGGCCTCATAAGATTTTGTTTACTTAATTTGCCATTTAATTAATTGGAATTGAAAATGAGATAATTAAGCCAAATCAGGTAAATTTAGTGGCTACTTCCATTATTTGGTACAATTATGAGTGGGAGCCAAACCAGGTAATTTCAATAGGGTCGAAATCGGGTCACACAAACGGCCAGGTGTTAATTTTCCAAGTCCCCAGCCCTCTTTTACAAATACTACCGTTAATTTCGTGTATTTAAAAGCAAACCAGGGAAATTCAATGGGCTCCAGATCGGGTTAGATTCGTGCAACATTTCCATTTTGTAGAAATGTGAGCATAATAATGATGCTTGTACGTGGCTGTATCCGCTCCCGAGTTGGTTAAATTTTAATTCTCGATTTCTCCGAAGTGTTTTTATTGTATAAAGCTTGGGATATTTATAGAGTGAGAAAGATTTCAGCAGCTAAGTGCGAGGAGTTGTGCGAGGCGATGATCCCTCGCCACGAATACAGATGTTGCATTCAACATTCATAATATAGCGCATGGGTTGCTTTATGTTGCGGTGAGGAAAAGCAATCCGATGAATCGTCGCAATATTCCGGCCGGAATTGGATTGGAAAGATTCAGAGAGGAGATAGAAGAGGACGAGTCAGGTGTGTCAATTTTTCTCATACATTTCAATTAAAAATTTCGAAGAAAGGGTATGACAGTATCTGGACCTATTCTCCGCGGACAGGTGCAATCAGGAAGTTCCTCAGGGAGACACGTCACGAATAAGGGAAAGCAGACGAATGGAAAAGGGACCACCGCAATTTTAAATCAATACTCGAGGCATTCCAATCTTGTTCGCCTCACTTAGCGTGTGTCACCGCCGAATCTCGACCGCAAAAATTCATAATTCCGCTCCCTCATCGCATTCAAAACACACAAAGACGACATCACACAAATCTCCTCACTCATTATTCCAGGTTGGAACAACAGTATCGCGAGAAATCTAGTTGGCACGAATGTATTGTTCTTAGCCCAAGACTTTATAGTGGATTGCATCTTATAAATGTTTCAAATCCGAGGTCCTAGATACCGACTTGTCATGGGTTTACTTCCGTTTTCGCAAACTCTGCACATCCTTTCTCTATACCAACACTTGAGCCAATTTACCGAAAACTTAACACATAGTCTTCTTGACACTTCTTGCATCGCAAATCAACTGAATACTAAAAGCTAAACATGTGCAAAGAGAAATAATAGAGTTACAGCCACGTGAAACACCTAATCTGAACCCTATCGAATTTATCACACCATGGTATGCTCAAATTTATATAAAATTGACACCAATTATGTATTTTAATTCGTTATATTAAAATATAAGAAGCACAAATTGAATTAAGGCTTAAAAACCGTATATCAAATGAAAATTTCTTAAAACAGGGGCAATTCCTCTGTAATTTTGGTAAAAATGCTTCAACTTTGATAAAATTAATCTCACATATGTATTTTTGACCAGTCTATTGAAATATAAGGCCCGAAAAGGATTCTTAATTTGCCTTTCCAAATTAAGGCGCAAAAACCGAATTTCAGAAAAAACTTTCTGAGAAGGGTGGCAATTGCGCTGTAATTCAGGTAAAAATTTTCCAATTTTGGTCAAATTCACGTCACTTGTGTATTTTTGGACGCTCTATTGAAATATATCATCAGGAAATTGTTTCAAAGTTTACTTTTTGAGATAAGGCCCGAAAACGAATTTTACAGGAAACTTTCTGAGAAGGTTGGCAATTGCGCTGTAATTTTAGTAAAAATGGTTCAATTTTCTTAAATTTAACGTCACATGTATATTACTGTCCGTTCTATTGAAATAAGGAACCAGAAATTTGGTTTTAGTTTGCGTGTGCGAGCTAAGGCCAGAAAACCGAATTTTAGAGGAAACTTTCTGATAAGAGTGGCAATTGCGCTGTAATTGTGTTAAAATGCTTTAATTTTGTTAAAATCAACGTCACATGTGTATTTTTGTCCATTCTGTTGAAATATAATGCCAAAAGATTGTTTTTAATTCGTATTTACAAACTAAAGCCCAAAAACTGAATTTTAGAGAAAACTTTTTGAAAAAAGTGGCAATATCGCTGTATTTCTGGTAAAAATGCTTCAATTTTGTTAAAATTTACGTCACATATGTGTTTTCGTCCACTCTATTGAAATATGAAGTCCAGACAGTGTTTACAACTTGCGTTTTCGCGCTAAGGCTCAAAAACCGAATTTCAGAGAAAACTTTCTGAGAAGAGTGGCAATTGTGCTTTAATTCTACTACAAATGCTTCAATTTTGTTAAAATTTACGTCACATATGTATTTTTGGCCGCTCAATTGAAATATAAAGCCCGAAAAGTGTTTTCAATTTGCGTTTTGGAGCTAAACCCCAAAAAGTAACGTTTTCGTTAAAAAAG
Source organism: Tribolium madens (assembly GCF_015345945.1). Taxonomy (NCBI): domain Eukaryota; kingdom Metazoa; phylum Arthropoda; class Insecta; order Coleoptera; family Tenebrionidae; genus Tribolium; species Tribolium madens. Next base: position 10,687,598 of record NW_025401050.1, read on the forward strand.
TTTGAAGTATAGCTATTATAGTCCCAAACCAAGCCAATTCAAGTGGCTTTAGATCGGGCCATGCCGTGGCTAATTTTCTCGGATTTTTTCGTGTCGAAATGCTCAGCTCTGTCCAATTAGGTCTCCGATTTGGTGCGACATCTCTGAAAGCTTTCATTCGAATTTCTCGCCGAATTCCTCTTTCATTTCACTCACCTCGTCGATTGAATTTGACAGTTATATTGCTTTTGTCGTCGTTGTCGTCGTCGTTTCTCTAGGTCATCCGATTTGGTTCGTGATTAGAGGAGTTTTCCACCTTTTCCTCTCACACACACACACGTATTCCCCCATTCCAATTCTAAATATTTTATTTTCCTCAGTTGGAATGCGACGTTAGTTTACATATGTTGGACGTGATTGGAAAGCGATTCTCGACTTTCGTTTTTATTGTAGTCAGGTCTTCATTCGTGGGGTTTTTCCACCGGAAAATCGCTTATCGCTTGTTTCGGTGATCATTAATATCGGCGTAAATGCAGTGCCAACTGCTCCCCGGAGTCCGGAGGACTCCGGGGAGGAAACCAAGCTTTCCTCCTGTGTTTGTTTTGGCTCAAGAGTTGCAAAATGAAAAATCGACGAAATTTAAATCATAATTTAGAGTGTTGTAGCGCTTGAAAAGGTGCCACTTAATAACCTCGTGCCGACTGATTTATTCCTGATGCTAATTTCGTTTTATTTACTTTTTCAGGTAAGAAGTGAGCGAAGTTGGTACTCGTTGAGAGACAGATGTTGCTAGATGGTGAGTGCTTCATTAATATTACACTCTTGTTCAACACTCGTGATAAATAAGGGGAAATTACCGAGTTTTGAGACGTTTTCAAACGCGGAAAAGTCGACAAGATTTATCGCTTCGACTATTTTTAAACAGATTAGTTAAATACTTTGAAAAATTTGCACGGATATTAGAAACGGGACCGAAATAGCGCCCTGTGGAGAACTTTAATAACTCACACGGAACCAAAACACGGATCATCTACAAATAAATAACTGTCATTCAGGTGTGCGACAATTTGTTTATCTAAACGTTCAAAATCGAGTACAATACATTAAAAGCTTCGTGTTGGATAAACAAACCGACGATGATTTACGTTCAGTGCGCCGTATGCGAATGGTTATTAAAAAATTGTTTATTGCTGGAAAAAAACTAATGCTACTAAAATGAACCAAGTAATTCAAATCTGCAAGACATAGGGTCCACAATTTGGGCAAAACGTCGAAATAGCGAATATTCACCATTTTCTAGTACTTTATTGTACAAATTTTAAGTACAAGTGGGCTTTATAATGGAAAATGAGGCGGGGAATATAGATTTGCAAGATTTATTTAGATTCGATTGATGGTTTTAAAGTTATCGTCAAAAAATTGAAAAATGTGGGTCATTTTGCTAGAAAAGCAAACGTTTGCCAAATAGTAGGAGATTTTTATAATAAAGTTTAACGAGACTTGTTTTTATTTATACAAAATGGGCCGGAAAACACAAATTTGCAAGAATTATCTTGATCAGTCAAAGATATCGTCAAAAAATAAAAAAATAAAAACTTCTCAAATAGTTGGTAATTTTTTTAATAGAGATTTGTTTTTATTTATCCAAAATAACACAAGAAACCCAAATTTGCAAGAATTATTTTGATCAGTCTGATGTTTCCAAAGATATTGCTGGAAAAGCAAACATTTGTTAAAAAGTAGGAGATTTTTATAATATATTCTAATGCTTGCTTTTATTTATATAAAATAGGCCGGGAAAGAGAAATTTGCAAGAATTATTTCCATCAGACTAATATTTTCAAAGATATCGTCAAAAAATATAAAAATGTGGGTCATTTTCTAGAAAAGCAAACATTTGTCAAATAGTTGGTATTTTTTTTTAATAAAGTTTAATGAGTTTTGTTTTTGTTTATTCAAAATGACCCAAGAATTCCAAATTTGCAAAAATTATTTTGACCAGTCTGATATGTCCAAAGATATTGTCAAAAAATTGAAAAATGTTGGTCATTTTGCTGGAATAGCAAACATTTGTTAAAAAGTAGGAGAATTTTATAATATATTGTAATGCTTGCTTTTATTTATATAAAATGAGCCGGAAAACACAAATTTGCAAGAATTATTTTGATCAGACTAATATTTTCAAAGATATCGACAAAAAATATAAAAATGTGGGTCATTTTCTAGAAAAGCAAACATTTGCCAAATAGTTGGTGATTTTTATAACAAACTTTAATGCGATTTATTTGTATTTGTTTAAAATGACCCAACAAACTCAAATTTGCAAGAATTATTTTGATCAGTCTGATATTTCCAAAGATATTGTCAAAAAATTGAAAATTTTTGACAATTTTGCTGGAGATTTTTATACCTAATAAAGTTTGATGAGATTTGTTTTTATCTATCCACAATAACTCAAGAAACCCAAATTTGCAAGAATTATTTTGATCAGTATAATATTTCTAAAGATATTGTCAAAAAATTGTAAAATGTGGGTCAAACATGTGCTAAAAAGTAGGAAATTTTTATAATAAAAATTAACGAGACTTGTTTTTGCTTATACAAAATGAAATGAAATATTTTGAACGGACTAAAAATTTCAAAGATATCATCAAAAAACTTAAAAACTTGGATCATTCTTCTGAAAAAGTCAATATTTGGCACTTATTCCTAGTTTTTTAATTTTTTTTATCTAAAACCTATGCAAGGAACTTAAATTTGCAAGAATCATTTAGATCCCAACAGTGATTTCACAGATTTGTCAAGGGAAATTTTTGCATAAAATTAAATTAAACTAATTTTTTGAAAATTGGGAAATTTCCCAATTTTTTGGTCGATTTTGGGTCTATTGCTGCAAAAATATAATCAAAATGTCAAACATTCGCAATATTTCTCTAGTTTCTTAGCTGATTGTGTTAATAATCACTTTTTTTCCCAAATTAGTCAACATTTATGTATTGAAAAAGATGAAAAAGATCGTTTTCAATAATGAGGTTAAAGAGGTGGATCATTGGTAAATCTGCGAGTTAATCCACGTATGAATTTAAACGACCTTTCATGCCGCAATCGCGCCAAGTCAGCCACTTGAATACCTGAGTGGCAAGCAACCTGTAAAGTTATTGAAAAGGCACGTTCTCGCTCATCTTAAATTATCGTCGTCGGTGAGAGGGAGGAGTGAGAGAACAATGGAACCATCAAAGCCAGAATCGAGCGCGATGGCCGAATCAAGAGTGGGGTGGGTGTCCAGGTAGATCGATAGGTGTCGAATCGGGCCGTGACGGTGGCATGGCCCCTCGCGGACACCACAATCCCCATGCAAATTGCCCTTTGTCGTCGCAATTTACTACTTGAAGAAATCTCGACGACGGAAAATTGAGAGTAATAAAGTGCCGACGCATATTTTACCGGTTTAGTGCAACTGTACACCTACGGTAACTGTCAATTAGGTGTGAATTACAGCCATGGCAGCGATAAAAATCCGAGACATTATTTATCATTGGAAAAATTGGCGAGGGGTAATTAGAAATCTTCTAGTTTTTGAGGATAAATGTGTTGGGGGGTAATTAGATGTGCGTCGAAATCCATTGTCTAGTTTTCTATACTCCTTAACTCAATTTATATCAAATATTATCATTTTGAGTGGAATAATCCTGAAAATGAATGAAAAAACTGAGGTTGCTATTTATATCACAAAATGGTCCCACAGACGTAGCAATTTTTGGCCGATTTCTTTAAAACTATATATGGTAGTTAAACAATTTCTACAGATTTAAAATATTTATCTCATTTTACATAAGAAACTAAAGTTTTATTACAATATACTCAAAATTGACGAAAAGAAAATGAAAATGTTTCCTATTTTCAAAAAATTATTAAAGCTATTGCATTTTTTGTCGAAATTTTCAAAAGTGTCCACCGCAGCTTAACAATTTTTGCAAATTTAGATTTTTTGACTCATTTTCCACCACATTCTGTCACTCTAAATAAAATAACTCTAAAATCACTTGAGCAAATAAGAAATAGCTCGAATTTCTGAAAAGTGACAATTGATTAGGACATTTTTGCCAATATCTTTTGAACTATAAATCGTAGCCTTTTAATTTTCACAGACTTAAAATCCTTAGCTTATTTTGTATAAGAAAATGTTGATTCTAAAATAAATGATTTAAAAATCGGCCACATAAATCGCTAATATTCATTATTTTCAAAAAATTTCAAACAAAACACTAAATGTTGATAATATTTTCAAAACTATCTAACATAGCTCAATAATTTTACAAACTTAGACTCCTCAACTCAATTTATATCAAATAGTATCATTTTGAGTAGAATAATCCTGAAAATGGATGAAAAAACTGAGATTGCTATTTATATCACAAAATGGTCCCACAGACGTAGCAATTTTTGGCCCATTTCTTTAAAACTATATATCATAGCTAAGCAAATCCTACAGATTTAAAATATCTAGCTCATTTTACATAAGAAACCAAAG
>NW_025401050.1:10693332-10707984 GCF_015345945.1 Tribolium madens
TGAAAATGCATGAAAAAACTGAGATTGCTATTTATATCACAAAATGGTCCCACAGACGTTGCAATTTTTGGCCCATTTCTTTAAAACTATATATCGTAGCTGAACAATTCCTATAGATTTAAAATATTTAGCTTATTTTAGATAAGAAACTAAAGTTTTACTACAATATACTCAAAATTGACGAAAAAAAAAAAACAAAAATATTTCCTATTTTCAAAAAAATATTAAGGCTATTGCATATTTTGTCGAAATTTTCGGCAGCTTAACAATTTTTGCAGATTTAGTTTTTTTGACTCATTTTCCACCACATGGTGTCTCATTAAACTCTAAAAACACTTGTAAAGTAGGAATAGCCCGAATTTCTGAAAAGTGACAATTGATAATGACATTTTTGGCAATATTTTTTGAACTATAAATCGTAGCCCTTTAATTTTTACAGATTTAAAATCCTCAGCTTATTTTGTATAAGAAAATGTTGATTCTAAAATAATTTATTCAAAATCGGCCACATAAATCGCTAATATTCATTATTTTCAAAAAATTTCAAACAAAACACTAAATGCTGCTGATATTTTTGAAACTATCTAACATAACTCAATAATTTTAACAAACTTAGACTCCTTAACTCAATTTATATCAAATATCATCATTTTGAGTAAAATAATCGTGAAAATGGATGAAAAAACTGAGATTGCTATTTATATCACAAAATGGTCCCATAGACGTAGCAATTTTTGGACCATCTCTTTGAAACTATATTTCGTAGCTAAACAATTCCTACAGATTAAAAATCCTTAGTTTATTTTACATAAGAAAACGTTAATTTGAAGACAATATACCCAAAATCGACGAAAAAAACAGACATGCTCTTTTTTTCGAAAAGAAGACTAAAAAATGGTAATTTTTGATGATATTTTTAAAACTATCTAACGTAGATAAATAATTTTTATAGATTTAGATTTGTTCTTAAGTAAGATAATTCTAAAAACATGTAGGAAAAATTTCAAAAGACACTTTTTTTAGAATATTAACATTTTTATTGATATACGAGTATATACATAATTCTAAATTTTCAAAACTTAAAATTTTTGAGGAAAAATGTGTTGGGGGGTAATTAGATGTGCGTCGAAATGCCAAGCATCCATTGTCTAGTTTACGATAGGTGGCAAACACACAGAAATGTGCTTGAGCAGGTTTATTGCCGGCTGAAATGGAAGCGAAAGCAATTTCCAGATGAGTTATGAAGCATTATCTACCTATATAAGAGCGGAAACTAGCGTATTTTTGCAGGTGTGCCTTGTGGAGGAACGCGATGTTTTGTGCGGGGGAATTGATCGTAAATATCGGCGGTTTACGTCGTCATCTGTTACCTACAGAGGGAGGGAAAAAAGAGGGAGGTGCGAGATTTTTTGATAAACGACTCGATCTGATTGTTCGTAATCCCCACCTGAGTCCGGACTTTCCATTCCGGGCGGGGAGGGCTGGAGGTCATGCCGCTGGCCGAGAAGAATTGAAAACCATTACTGCTGATGAAAGAAAAGTTTTCAAGTTTCGAGTTCTTTGTCCCCTCCTTCAGGACGAGATGAAAGTGTTCTCTTCTAATCCTTTGCGTAATAACACCGATACCTCGACACAGTTTTAAAACACCAGAGGTGCGAACTCGAGGGAATTGGGGGATCACGACTGGCTTTGTCTTCTCAACTAGGAATCAGTTAGTAAATCATGTTAGCTGGCTATAGATCTTTCTCTTCGCTTTTGTCTTCTCTTCCACTTCGTTATCACCTCATAAACACTTAATCATCTTAACGTAACCAAAAGACGCACACCTGAATTTTACCAAACACACACACACAGAGAGTGAGAGAATTTCAGTGTGATAAATTTTGATTTATCGTTCATAAATCCCAATCGCAGATAAGAGACAGTTTATAAACCATCGAGAAAAACCCATAACCACACAACGACCGCCGTAAACGAGCCGTTTTCCAGAGGGAACCGTCCTCACCATTACCTGTCATTCTTTGCCAACAAACGCGATTTATTATTTTCGACGCGGGCTTTTTTTCACTCGATCAAACTTTATTCTACTTTCCCGATCCCCTACAAGCCTGAAAAACAAACCAGCACCTCACTTTACCACAATTTTTAACATCCTTTCAAAATATGCTAATTTTTTTGCGATATTTTCCAAACTATGCCTTATAGCTAAATTATTTGCATATATTTGGAATCCCCGGCTCATTTTACATAAGAAAACGTAAGTTTCAGGTAAATTAGTCAAAAAAAAGTTTGAAAATATTCAGATTGCCACTGATTTCAAGAAAATACCAACTGAGTTGGCGATTTTTGCCCAATATCTTTGGAATCATACATTGCAACTAAATAATTTTTAGAGATTTAGAATCCTCAGCTCATTTTACATAAGAAAACGTGAGTTTTAAGTAAATTAGTTAAACAAAAGTTTGAAAATATTCAAATTGCCACTGATTTCAAGAAAATCCCAATTGAGTTGGCGATTTTTGGCCAATATTTTTCGAATCATACGTTGCAACTAAATAATTCTTAAAGATTTGGAATTCCCAGCTCATTCTACATAAGAAACCTAAGTTTTGATAGAATAGTTTGATAAAAAGTTCCAGAAAATTTAAGTTGCCACTTATTTCCAGAAAATACTAACTGAATTGGCAATTTTTGACCAAAATTGCAAAACACTTAGAATACTGAGCTCATTTTGTATAAAAACTTTTAGTTTTAATACAATATACTCAAAATTGACAAAAACAACGGGAAATGTCTCAAAAAATTACTAAGGAAATAGCATTTTTTGCTGATATTTTTAAAAGTGTTCATCGCAGCTCAATTATTTTTACAGATTTAGATTCCTCTACTTATTTTACATCAAACATAGGCACTTTAAGTAAAATAATCTTAAAAACTCTTGAGAAATAGCTCGAATTTCTAAAAAGTGACAAACAATAAACAAAGTTTCGCCAATATCTTTTGAACTCAAAATCGTAACCTTATAATTCTTGCAGATTTAAAATTCTCAGCTCATTTTGTATAAAAAAAACAATAATTTTTAAAACAATTGACTCAAAATCGGCCACAAAAATCACCAATGTTCCCTTTTTTCAAAAAATTGTAAACAAAACACTAATTGTTGTTGATATTTTCAAAACTATTTAACCTAGTACAATAATTTTATCAGACTTAGGCTCCTTGACTCAAATTACATCAAATATTTTAATTTTCAGTAGTTTTTGTACTGTATATCGTAGCTAAACAATTCTTACAGATTTAAAATCCTCACCTCATTTAACATAAGAAAATGTAAATTTCAAGACAATACACCCAAAATCGACGAAAAAAAAAACAAACATGTTCCTTTTTTTCCAAAAAAAAAAACAATAAAATTGTGATTTTTAATGGTATGTTCAAAATTATCTAATGTAGCCAAATAAATTTTATAGATTTAAATTTTTTGACTCATTTTACATAAAATTTTGTCATTTTGAGTAAAATAGCACTAAAAACATTTACGAAAAATTTTTGAGAAAACAACAATTCTGTTGATATCTTTAAAACTCCACATGGTAACTAAATAATTCCTCAGTGCATCTTGCATAAGAAACGGTGATTTTCAGCCTGATTCTCCTTTGTGAAAGTTGTTAATTTCCCCCCAGTTATCGGGAAGAAAAACTGAGAGACGTTTCAAAGTAAGTTTGTTTCGTTTTTGACCTGGTGCAGTTCCCCCGTGCGAACTTTCCTCTTTGCTAATTCCGTCCGTGAAGCTCGCAGGTGCATCAGAATCGTTTCATCCATAAAACATGTCGTTTCATTCGTTGTAAATGATGAAAACCGTTTTCGGTCCGATATTTCTGTTGTAAAGTCTCTCAACTCGCCGTGACATGTAATCCGGTAATAAGCCCCTTATGTAATCTCGGTTAGTACCTCACAATAGATGATTATCTCGCGATATCGTGACGCAGGTACAGATTTACGGCAGTCTTAAGCTCTTCCTGGTCTTGAAAGTGGCGGCGAATATAACAGTGATCCTAATTTAGCCGGCGGCTGACTCTGCAGTAATTATGTTATCTCGTCGACGTTTATGTCGCGATCTCTGCTCACCTTTCTGCCATACATTAGTCCTCTTACCTGAAACTTCCTTCGCCCAAGACGCACTCAAGCATGAAGGTGTGATAAGGGAAAGGCGAAGGTAAATGATCCAACCTTGAGGTGATAATTCATGAAAAGGAAGGAAGGGATTTAATTATCTCCACGCCGCAGGAATTACCACCAAAGAATTTTTAAAACACACAAATACGAACGCTATAAATTACGAGAGGTTATAAATTGACTGTACAATAGAATTGCACTTGTAGTTTCGAGTGCATGTACAGACACCGTATCTATAAATTGCCCTTTCGTCCTTTTTTCCACGCTAGCGTCTGCCAGCAACCGATGCATGGCTTTAACACCGACATTATTTCACCGCTTTCAAGAATATATCACAAAAAACAAGCTTCTAATTGGTGTGACTTAAATTTTTGATAAAATGAGGATTAGCTCGAATTTCTAAAAAGTGACTGTCAATAAAGGATTTTTTGTCAATATCGTTTAAACTATAAGTCGTAGCTTTACAATTCTTACAGATTTAAAATCTTCAGCTCATTTTATACAAGAAAATGTTGATTTTAAGAGAATTGACACAAAGTCGGTCACAAAAATCGTCAATGTTCACCATTTTCAAAAAATTGCAAACAAAATAATAATTGATATTTTTAAAACTTTCAAGCGTATCTCAATAATTTTAATAGATTTAGACTCTCTGGCTGAATTTACATCAAATGTTATAAATTAAGTTGAATAATCCTGAAAACGCATGAGAAAATCGAAAATGTCGTTTAAATCGCAAAATTGTCACACAGATGTAGCCATTTTTGGCCCATATCTTTAGAACTGCACTTCGTAGCTTTGTAATTCTTACAGATTTAAAATCCTCAGCTCATTTTGTATAAGAAAACGTTGATTTTAAAACAATTGATCCAAAATCGGCCACAAAAATCGTCAATGTTCACCATTTCCAAAAAATTGCAAACAAAATACTAATTGTTGATGATATTTTTAAAACTTTCAAGTGTATCTCAATGATTTTAAAAGATTTAGAGTCTTTGACTGAATTTACATCAAATCTCGTAAGTTAAGTAGAATCATCCCGAAAACGTATGAAAAAATCGTTATTGTCGTTTAAATCGCAAAATTGTCTCACAGATGTAGCCATTTTTGGCCCATATCTTTAGAACTTTAATTCGTAACTTTGCAATTCTTACAGATTCAAAATCCTCAGCTCATTTTGTATAAGTAAACGTTGATTTTTAGACAATTGACTCAAAATCAGCCACAAAAATCGCCAATGTTCAACCATTTTCAAAAAATTGCCAACAAAATACTAATTGTTGATGATACTTTTAAAACTTTCAATCGTATATTAATAATTTTAATAGATTTAGACTCTCTGGCTGAATTTACATCAAATGTTATAAATTAAGTGGAATAATCCTGAAAACGCATGAGAAAATCGAAATTGTCGTTTAAATCTCAAAATTGACACATAGATGTAGCAATTTTTGGCCCATATCTTTAGAACTGGAATTCGTAGCTTTGTGATTTTTACAGATTTAAAATCCTCAGCTCATTTTGTATAAGAAAATGCTGATTTTAGAAGAATTGACTCAAAATCGGCCACAAAACACCAATATTCACCATTTTCATAAAATTCCCAACAAAATACTTACAATTATTGATGATATTTTTGAATTTATTTATTGTAGTTGAATAATACTTACAAATTCAGAATCCTCGGCTCATTTTACATACGGGAAAGTAAATTTCATGAAAGTAAATTCAAAAATCATTGAGATATCGTGAAAAATCGTAGTAGTTTGGACAAAATTTTTGAGCCAGGTCAGTGCTGCAATCCCGCAACCTTGACTCCGCCACCGATAAAACTCTAATCGCAGTTTTTTCCGCCGTTTAAACACCCGGAAAACATGAAAATCGATGACTTTAATCACCCACAAATCGAATGAGAAAAAAATAAGCGCAAGAAACAGTTGTTCCACGGCAATAAACTAGTCGGCGGTAATAAACTACACACATGTTTGAATTAATAGAAGTAAACAACTCAATAATAAAACATTGAAATAATGAATATACACACACTGTATATAAAACAAACCACTTAATCATCCACGTGTGGTAAAATAATCAAGTCGGCCGGTTCGAATTTAAAAAACACTTAACCTCAATTTTAAGACTTATCGTAAATAGAACATAAAGTCGCCACTCTATATAGACGTGGGTCATTGATCGCGCGCGCATTCAATTAATAAACTACAGATAACGGGAATTTTTCTCATGAAAGAAAATTATGATTAATAGAAGTTGTAAATTTTGGTCGTTAGGTTCAAACAAGGGCACGAAACAGGTGTAAAAGATCTTTGCAGATGTTGCGGCAAGTTTCTGAATGGGGAAACGTCAAGGGATGAAGGAATTTATGAAGTTTTAGCGCCTACTAAACAATTTTATTAGAAAATATACATAGATCCGGGCTAAAACACCGATCCTGGAAGAAATTTGTCAACACGCCCTAATAAAAAGCTCAAGTTTGATTAAAAATCAACAATAAAACGTATTTTTTCTATCAGGAGTGCTAACGCGTCTCGTTTGTTTTTTAAGCCCAATATGGGCTTATTCCTGGGCCATAATTACAAAGTGTTAAACACCGCTTGCTCAGATTTGTCTTGTAGTGACCAGTAGAGGTTATTTTTTCTATTAAAGTTCTTGTTACTTCAATTTTTGTGTTCTCTTGTATAGCTATATGTGCATTCCTGAGCTACATTTTTCAAAATTTGGCAAAGACAAGCTCAGGTTTGGTTAATAGTCACAAATGAAGTCTATTTTTTCTACTAGATCTTTTATTTTTGTATCATTATTATGCCACCTCGTTGCCCCTAATCAGTTTAGTGGCGAAAATGAATAGCGAAAGCGTCGTAGAAGAAGGGAAGAGTTTGCCACATCCAATATTAAACAGACCCTTCCTGTAATGTTATTTCCGTCACGGCCGTTGCAAGGTGTGCGTCGTTGCGGCCAATATAACATCATTGTCTATATTGGCGTCAGAAGATGTCTGCGGAATTTCTTCAAACACATTGTATATGCCGGTGAAAATTTTATTACGCAGGTCTAGATTAGGTATTCGCCGCTTGTTTCGAACAAGACTATTACTGAAAAATGCTAAGTAGGCGTCGATACTTGAATGTGTAATTAATTGCATTGGCGTCGTGTCGCAATTTCAAGATTAGAAAGGCCACCAAAGCACGAATGAGACATCAAAAATCCGGCGATTGTAATGGATTAAGTGCATATCTTGGGCTAAGATCTCTCTGCACCAACTTTCCGGATCTTTTAAGCATTCCATTAAATCCGATGGAATATTAAAGGAGAGAAAAAGCAATCAAACGGCGGTGTTTGCTTTATAGTCGGAGAGTTTATGCCAAGCTTGTAGACCGATTCGGGGATAATTTAATCCGAAACATTTTACGCGATGGTCTCTTCAAATAATGATTAATCCGATGATTTAGAGAGCGAAAGGAGCAGTCCGGACGGATTTAATGCCGGCTATGGGACAAAGGGAATTGTTCGCGCTTAAATAAACACACAATCGAAATACGACGTACAGAAAAACTCAACATATAAATAATCGAACTGAAAAAATAAGCTCGACAAGTGATTTTTATCCAAATCGGAGCTTGGCATTGCCCAGATTTGCCAACTTTGGCTCAGGAAGCTATAAACTTGAATATACTATAACGATTTTTGACGATATCTCCGGAACTGTTAATCGTAGCCGAATAATTTTTACGGAATAAATTTTTTTGACACATTTTACATCAGTAGAGTCCTATTTCCTCTGGTTTGACTTTTTAAGTCTATCAAGTAGTACAGTGAAATTGAAGATGTAAATAATTTAATAGAAAAAATAAATTTGACAAGTGATTTTTTATTCAACTGGAGCTTTCTGTTGCTTAGGGTTGGTAGATTTGGCTCAGGAAGCTATAAACTTGAATATATTATAGAGATTTTTGACGATAGCTTTGGAACTGTTAATCGTAGCCGAATAATTTTTACGGAATAATATTTCTTGACTCATTTTACATTAGAAGAGTCCTATTTTGAGGCATTTCTTCTAGTTTGACTTTTTAGGTCTATCAAGTAGTACAATGAAATTGAAGATGTAAATAATTTAATAGAAAAAATAAACTCGACGAATGATTTTTCATTCAACTGGAGCTTACTGTTGCCCAGGGTTGGTAAATTTGGCTCAGGAAGCTATAAACTTGAATATACTGTTGCGATTTTTGACGATATTTCTGAAACTGTTAATCGTAGCCGAATCATTTTTACGGAATAAAATTACTTGACACATTTTACATCAGAAGAGTCCTATTTTGAGTTATTTCCTCTGGTTTGACTTTTTAGGTCTTTCAAGTAGTACAGTGAAATTGAAGATGTAAATAATTTAATAGAAAAAATAAACTCGACTAGTGATTTTTAATTAAACTGGAGCTTGGCGTTGCCCAGGATTGGTAAATTTGGCCCAGGAAGCTATAAACTTGAATATACTATAGCGAKTTTTGACGATATCTCTGGAACTGTTAATCGTAGCCGAATAATTTTTACGGAATAAAATTTCTTGACACATTTTACATCAGAAGAGTCCTATTTTTGAGTTATTTTCTCTGGTTTGACTTTTTAGGTCTTTCAAGTAGTACAGTGAAATTGAACATGTAAATAATTTAACAGAAAAAATAAACTCGACTAGTGATTTTTAATTAAACTGGAGCTTGGCGTTGCCCAGGATTGGTAAATTTGGCCCAGGAAGCTATAAACTTGAATATACTTTAGCGAGTTTTGACGATATCTCTGGAACTGTTAATCGTAGCCGAATAATTTTTACGGAATAATATTTCTTGATTCATTTTACATCAGAAGAATTCTATTTTGAGTTATTTCCTCTGGCTTGACTTTTTGGGCCTATCAAGTAGTACAATGAAATTGAACATGTAAATAATTTAACAGAAAAAATAAACTCGACGAGTAATTTTTTATTCAACTAGAGCTTTCTGTTGCCCAGGGTTGGTAAATTTGGCTCAGGAAGCTATAGACTTGAATATACTATTGCGATTTTTGACGATATCTCTGGATGTATTAATCGCAGCCGAATAATTTTTACGGAATTATATTACTTGGGTCATTTTGCGTTAGGAGAGCCCTTTTCTAAGTTATTTTCTCCGGTTTGATTTGGTAAGTTGTATCAGGCTATTTAAGTATCAAACAATAGTTTGCGTCCGGTATATTGCGTCCTATTGTTGCTCCTGTTATTACCCGTCTATTGTCGTAGCGTCATATACGTGAAACTTTTCTTTTATCTGCAGTCGTCATCATCGCTGGCAGGCTGCTTCTTGTGTGAAATGAGATTTTTTCTTTGTTCGACTAACTGCCATATAATAAAAGGTACCGCAGCAGTTGCTGAAGAAGCGACCACTGTGTCACAGGTTGCCGTCTAGTATTATTGCCCCTTTTTCCGAAGTGCTGATCCGAGAATCCTTTATGTCTGCATTTTAACGTGTCTATCAGTGCGGCATGCGACTTTTATTCGTCTCAAGGTGTCGTCCGCATCGATATTTCATTAAAAGGCACAGAATAAAGTAAAAGCGGACACCCTTTTAGTTTTTATATCTGCAGAGCAGTCCTTTAGCCTTACGTCATTTGCTTTTAACAACTGTGAAACTAATGGATGCCACCGGTGGTATTGTAAGGTGAACTCGGAGCTCTTGCTACCTAAGCCCATTATTCTTCTCTCCTGAAATCGATTCGCTCGGCAATAAAAAGACTCGCGGATGAAATGCATTTTTACGTTGAATACTTTCAGTGTTGGAGACTCACTCACTGAAGGTCCTTTGTCGGAAAAAGGCACTCAATTGTGATAGATTCGCCAAAGTTTTACATCAATGTAATTTCGCAACTTTTACGGACGACGTAAATAACACTAATTCAATGGTATTGTTCGATTTACAACGAACGAGAGGATTTCAAAAGGACACCAAAACGATACCTTATGAATATTTATGTATTTACTCAAGCTTTATCTACACTGAATGAAGGGTGTTCCCATGAAAAAATTATATTTGAAAAAATAATAAAGATTTTAGTCGGCATACAAGGCAACTAAGAAGGAGAAAATGATGGCGTAATCGCGAGCATTAATTGTAGCCTATTACACAAGTTACAACCGCTGGAATATAGGATAGGACCCAAAGTTTGATATAACTATACATAGAGTTTTTTTTATAATAGATGTAACAAATTGAAACAAAATTCATAAAATGGACCTCTAATATTACATTACATTATGATTAATAATAAACAAAAAATAAAACTTTTTTAAGTGGTCTTTTTCTAGACCAAAACCTGTCCAAATATGGCTACCAGTAGCCTCAAACTTGATGAAAGATTGGTTAAAATTTTAGGAAAATCGATGAAAGACTCTTTGATACAGAGTAATGCCAAAAAAAGGATCATGTTACTGTTTTTTGCTAACATTGATCAAAACCGCTCAACAACTAGTGTCAAACATAGTCAAGATTTTGTGAAAATTTTGCTCAAATCAGTTACAAAATATCTGATGTATGAATGTGCCAAAAAAGGGAAAGTTTTCCATAGCTTAACCCACAAAATTTTGACATATTTAATAAAAATTAAAGCTTGGGTCAGTCTTTAAATAAACAAAAGAGTTTAAATTTTCTATTACTTTTGTTACCACTTTTATTTTAACACCTGGAGTATGCCCGTGCTTCATATTGTTTGTCATTCTTTGAATGAATTTACGATTTTTTGACAAAAAAAGTTTAGATTTTATTTAAAATAGATGAGAAAGTTTCATTCATCTGTTATTTCTTTAAATACTTTTACTATATTATTTTCTCAAAAAGGGATACTATTAGTTGAGAATAATAGTAAAAAAGGGTACAACAAAAAGCATAGTTAATGTTTCATGAGCAAAACACAATTCCGTATGCGCTATTGTATTTGAGGGAATAACAAATGAGTTATAAGCATTGGAAAATTAGATTCACTATTTTTAACTTGTGTAAACTACTACAAAAGTAGACCAAATAAGGAGTTTTTTTCAAGTACAAAATGACTACGTAATTGCCACAACTAGCAAAAACAGATTTCTGGTGTTATAGGCCAGGGAATAGAACATAAATGGACCTTTTTTATGCCCAAACCACTCATAAGTGTTAACTACTGAAAATTTGGACAAAATAAGAAGCATTTTTAGAGTAGAATATGACCTAGCAACCAAAGCATCACTTTCAATTTGTACCATTAGGAATTTGAAAAATATGGGTATATACTGGAAAAGTAGATGGAATAATAAGCTATTGAAATTTTAACTTAAATGATGTTTTTTTTAGACTTAGAGGTACTTCTAATTAGATTTTGGTCAGTTTTGGTCTTTTGTAAAGTGTAGGATATCCTTCAAAAAATAAAATTTCGTGCTCTTTTTAGTATGGGGATGGAATAGGTTATATTTATTGTCATAATAAAGCTTACTTTATCTGTTATTTTTTAAATACCTCTAGTCTACCATTTTCTGGTAAAAAAGGATACTGTTAACTGGGAATAAAAGTGTCAACAAAAGGTTCCACTTACTTTTTTCCTTTTATTAAATAATACATTTAAGCAAAGTAAAGCCCAAATATGTTATTTTTTTATTTGAGTGTTTCAAATTGTGGCTCGTTCCCTGGCCCTACTGACTATTCCTTGACAATAAAAAGCTCCACTTTTGCTTAGAACAATTAAGAGGACTTATTTTTTCTAATCTCTTTCTTATTGCTCCTAGTCTTTAATTTGCTTGTGTTTTAAGAAAACTGTCTCAAAATAGTTTATTTTAAAGAAAAACAAGATTCTAATAAATTACGTGAAGTGAGAATTTTTAGGAATAACAACTAACGAGATAAGAGTTAAGAAATCAGCTGATAGCGTTTCGGTGTCATCGAATCGAATTCGATTTGTTTGTAGTTTTGCTGTTGTTTTTTACTGTTATCATTTCCATGTGTGTGAAATGAATCATTTGATTGTTTCGTGATTTTTGAGTCTTGCCAAAAAGATCACATGCTATGTCCTCCTCATCGCACCTCATAGATGTGCGTCAATCGGTGTCAGAGGTCACTATCAAGTTTTATCTCTCGTCCCTCCTGTTTACGTGCAAAAATAAATCCGTTATCGTTTCTCCCAAGCGGAAATGTTTTTCGATAAGTTATCCGCATATAATTAGAACGCGTCAGATTGGCTCCTTGAAAATCTCGAAGAAGGTAAATCTCATTTCCCTCCCCCCTCCCTCCTGGCGTTTTATTACGAGACATTGTTTTTGACGTTCGCATTAAAAAAGCGTCTGGGCGGCGTGTTAAGGTGCTAATGTTTTCACTTTGCGTTTATAAGAGGAGACGCTCAGGAAATTAAATTTTGCTTGTAAAGAAATAAGGTGAGGTGTTCTTTCTGGCAGTGACGGTCTGAGTGACGCTCCTAATGGAAGAGCAGATGGTGTGAATGAGCAATTCGGTTTTAATTTTCGCAGGTGGAAGAGTCGACTCGGTTTGCCGTTATTCATAGGGAAATTTCATCTGATTTTATTCAACTTGGAATTTTTTTCTTCAATATCGATCTCTTAATCAGGAGGTCCTAATCTGCCTATGCACGCCGACCGAACTCCCACAATGTGCTCGAGGTGGGCACACCTTCCCGCTTTCCTGATAGGATTACAGCCACCCTAACACACACACACACAGTGGATTTCCATACTCGGTTAAGGGTAAGGGAGCCAAATTGGTGAATTTATATCGGTAATGGAGTATTCGGCGTAAAAAGCGACTATAAACTCGTTTATTTAGGCGAGGAGCATATTGGTGATTGCGTATTCAGCCTGTTAAGGTGATATGATTATAAACTTTGATGGGAATTGACGGGACGAGGTGAACATCTTCATCCACACCTAAACGGAACTTAAGATCCAATTTTTTATATGAAAATCCTGATTATTATAGAAAGCATAGAAAATATACAACAAACGAAAAACAAATTTGTAAACGCAACCATCGCAGCACGCATTTTAATCGAGTTATAGCTCCTGGAAAATTATATCACACTGTATAAAGTTGTGCAAATATAGATGAAATAGGAAGACTTTCTCTTGTAAAAAATGATCTTGTACTCGCCACTACCAACAAATACTTCATTTTCTAATTATAGTCTTTGGATTTTTGAAAAAAATATATTTAATAATTCAAAAGGTGTATTCTTCTGGGATTTTAATCGGCATAGAAAGTATTTAACGAGGAAAAAATGATGGCGTAATCGCGAGTTTTACATGTGGTTTATTACACGATCTACAATCCCTGGAATACAAAACCCAAAGTACTGTAAGTAAATAAATTTTTGCAAACAGAGGAAATAGGAAGTCGTTTTCTTGTAAAAAATGATCCCGTACTCGCCACTACCTATGAAGGCTTTATTTTCTAATTATAGTTTTTGGAATTTTGAAAAAATTATATCTGAAAATTTAAAAGGTTCACACTTCTAGGATTTTAGTCGACATAGAAGGCAAATATCGAGGAAAAAATGATAGCGTAATTCCGAGTATTACATGCGGTTTATTACACGAGCCACAATCGTTGGAATAGAAAACCCAAACTCCTGTAAATAAATAAATTGTTGCAAAAACAGACAAATTTGGAAGTTTTTTTGTTGTAAAAAATGATCCCGTACTCGCCACTACTAATAAAGGCTTTATTTTGTACTCATAAGCCTTGGAATTTTGAAAAATGTGTGAAATGTTTAGATCGAGTGTTTCAATAATAAAGTTTTGTTGGGCTTGTCAAACTAAGACTAAACCAAAGTAAATGCTTTTTCTCAAAACCTTAAAAATCTTTTAAATTTTTTGTAAAGTACTACCTATAGTACCTCTGAACAGTTTTCTAGTGTATACTACGGCAAAAGTAGACGGAATAGTACCACTCTTTCTAGACTAAAACGACTGTGTAGTCGTCAGTTCTATGAAAAGTATAATAATCAATAATAATAATAACTTGAATATGTTTTTTGGCACTTTTTTTTGCTTGATTTAAAAAAATAAATACTAAATTGTGTAATATTGTACAACCCTTGAACAATCAAATTGAACAATCCAAAAGTGTATACTTTTGCAAATCTAGACGAAATAGAAAGTTTTTTTTCTGCGAAAAATGATCCTGCAATTGGCACAACCAACAAAGGCACCATTTCAGAGTTATAGGCTTTGGAATTTTGAAAATATCCTAAAAAAGTCATATTTGTTACACTTACTATAACAGATGGAATAAGACATTTGTTGTCATAGACAATTGACTGCGTAGTTGTCAATGCTGTTGAATGAAAAATACTAAAGTTACAATTTTTTTATTTTTGGCATCRATCTGTATCAGACAAATTTCAGCCGATTTGAACGAAATTTTCACAAGACTTTTATTACATTTGAAGGTATTTGTG
>NW_025401050.1:10709361-10723257 GCF_015345945.1 Tribolium madens
TTAAAGAAATATTAATTGTGTTATAAGGTTTGGAATGCAGTGTGTGGGCAAAAATAACCACGTTTTGTAACTTTTTTAAGCGACTTTTTGTCTYCTACTTAATCCCTCACTGTTTCGTTATTAATAAAGACATTCGAATAGCAAACAACAGCTGAATGAGTGATAGAAAAAAATCCATCATCATTAACATGTCCGAAAGGTGTCATTAATAAACCCGGCGTCCGCATGGAGTATTTCTCCGTTGTCCTGTATATTTAGCGAGTTAAAAATACCCGCCACACGTTACCTGTAGCCCCCACATTAATTTCGTGTCTGGCATGTCAAAAAGCTATTAGTCGTATTCAAACGACGTGGGCGTCGGTAGCACCTCGACGCGTCTCGAAGACAGGTAAATAACAACTCTCACCGCTGAACAAACACCACCAAATTGCCGTGGAAATTACCTGCAAATAAGCGGCATTTATCAACGAAAACCAAGGTAAACAGGGAATTTATGACGGGCCAGATGTGTTGGCTCGCTAAAAACCCAAATAATTAAAAATTAATGCGAGCTATAAATAGGATTGGGATGCTTGTCTCAATCCTGCATGAAATTTTTTCGACTCTTGTCTTATCAGATCTGACACTGTGTGAGCTTCCAAAAAATTTTAATTGTGATTTATGTCAGCCATGTCTAAATTTAGGACTTTTTCTCGTCGATACGCATAATCGCGATCCCTTCCGTTTTTTTTTCCGCCGACAATAAGTCATTGTCGGAGACTAGGTGGGCAGTGGCGTCTAAACCTCCTTCATTGATTTATATCGTCAATCCCTGCCATGGTATTTTAATGGCGCTTCGACTCTCTCCTCCCTCTCCCTAATTATGTCTCATCAGGAGACTCTTATATCAACGTGAATGTTCTAAATTATAGGTGAGCGATAACGGCGACCGTTGTCATTAGACACACTCGACGAATAATTTACCTTGATGAGTTAACTGCCGTTTTCGGATACACCGCGCTCTTAATTATGTTATCTTTATCTAATTATGAGCCATTGTTGCGAGGAATGGGGCGGAAAAGACACGCTTGCAAATCTAAGACTGGATTCCGAAACTAAAAACACTATTAATCAACTATCTGCAACAATGGCGGCTATGCAGTCACTCTTTGTTCGATAAATACTACCTATTCCATCCACATTCCGAGAAGGATACAAGATTTGATTTTTGTAGGATATCCTACACTTACAAGAAGCCAAAACTGTCTAAAATCTAATCAGGAGTAGCTCCAAGCCTAATAAAAAATTAGTCAAAATTTCAATACCTTATTATTTTGAAACATTTTTCCCAAAACGCAAGCAAACTACAAATTAGAAGCAATAAAAAAGAGATTAGAAAAAATAAGTCCTCTTAATTGTTCTAAGCAAAAGTAGAGCTTTTTACTGTCAAGGAATAGTCAATAGGGCCAGGGAACGGGCCACAATTTGAAACAAGGATATACTATATTAATGAAAAAAACCATATTTGGGCTTTATTTTGCTTAAATGTATTATTTAATAAAAAGGAAGAGGTAATTGGAACCTTTTGTTGACACTTTTATTCCCAATCAAGAGTATCCTTTTTGTCAGAAAATAATATAGTAAAAGTGTTTAGAGAAATAACAGATAAAATAAGCTTCATTATCTATTTTAAATAAAATTTGAACTTTTTATTTTCAAAACATAGTAAATTAACTTGAGGAATAATGATAAATACAAGCTATTCCATCCACATTCCAACAAAAGCACGAGATTTGATTTTATGTAGAATGTCCTACACTTTACAAGAGACCAAAACTGACTAAATATAACCAGAAGTAGCTCCAAGCCTTCATTTAAGTCAAAATTTCAATAGCTTATTATTCCATTTCTCTTCTTTGAAAATAAATGTTCTTGAGACATTTTTCCAAAACGCAAACAAACTACAAACTAGAAGCAAAAAGAAAGGGATTAGAAAAAATAAGTCCTTTTAATTATTCTAAGCAAAAGTGTAGCTTTTAACTGTCAACGAATGGCTAATAGGGCCAAGGAACAGGCCACAATTTAAAACAAGGATATACTACATTCATAAAAAATAGAAAAGTTACATACTTTGTGCTTTATTTTGCTTAAATGTACTATTTATTAAAAGCAAAAAAAGTAAATGGAACCTTTTCTTGACACTTTTATTCCCAATTAATAGTATCCGTTTTTCCCAGGAAATATTGTAGCAGAAGTATTTAAAGAAATAACAGTTAAAGTAAGCTTTATTATCTATTTTAAATAAAATTTGAACTTTTCATTTTCAAAACATAGTAAATTCTATTCTATCCTCATTTTAAAAAGACCACGAGATTTGATTTTTTGTAGGATATCCTACACTTTAGAAGAGACCAAAACTGATCAAAATCTAATCAGAAGTAGCTTCAAGTCTAATAAAAACTTCATTTAAGTTAAAATTTCAATAGCTTATTATTCCGTCCACTTTTTTAGTAGTATGTGCCCATATTTTTCAAATTCCTAAAAGTTTAATTTAAAAGTAATTCTTTGGTTAATAGTGGCGATTACAAGATCATATTCTACTCGAAAAATGCTTCTTATTTTGTCTAAATTTTCAGTAGTTTACACCTATGACAGGTTTGGACATAAAAAGGGTCCATTTGTGTTCTATTCCCTGGCCTATAACACCAAGAATCTGTTTTTGCTAGTTGTGGCAATTACGTAGTCATTTTGTACTTGAAAAAAACTCCTTATTTGGTCTACTTTTGTAGTAGTTTACACAAGTTGAAAATAGCGTATCTAATTTTCCAAGGCCTATAACTCGTTTGTTATTCCCTTAAATGCAATAGCGCATACGGAATTGTGTTTTGCTCATGAAACGTTAACTATGCTTTTTGTTGTACCTTTTTTGCTATTATCCTCAACTGATAGTATCCTTTTTTTTCGAAAATAATATAGTAGAATTAAGCTTTCTTCTTTATTTTAAATAAAATTTAAACTTTATTGTCAAAGAATTATAAATTCACTTTATTAAAATAAAAGTAATAACAAGAGAAGTAGTAAATTTAAACTGTTTTGCATATTTAAGGAGGGACCATGGCTTTACTTTTCTTAAAAACTGTCAAAATTTTGTTTGTTAAGCTATGGAAAACTGAGTTTCGTGTATCCCTTTTTTAGCACTTTTATACATCAGACAAATTTTGGCCTTAGACGATTTTTTAAAACTGGACTGTTTATGGTTCAATTTTAATCACTTTTGATTGACTGATAACTTCAAAAGTCCTTTTTTCTATATGTTTTGGTCTTTTTTGGCATTCTTCTATATCAAACAAATTTGAACTAGTTTGAATGGAATTTTCAGGAAATTTTTGTTATATTTTGAGCTACTTGTATTTCGATTTTGACACGTTTTGGTATACGAGATTAATATTTAATTGGTTAAATGGTTTGGAGCAATTTTTCTGACGCAATAGCAGGGACAAATTTCAAGTTTCCACTGTGAGATTAATAGTTGTTATTATTCTCTTCCCACATAACAATATTAATAACCGTGGTAATAATTTAGTATTTTTTTAAATCTCGGATCGCAGTAAATTCGTCGAAGCATCTATAATTCCCGTCTTATCTCCCTTGCGTCTGGCCGTCGCTTTGATTTATGTTCAAAAATAATAAATCAAGAAGTGTGTTCAACTACAAATTATAAATCACCAGTTGAGAAATAATGAGTACACATCTCCAAGAAGTAGTTTATTTTTCTCCCTAATGTTGGCACAATGGAATTAAATTCGTGCACAACTTAATTATTCGTTGGTGAAAAAAGGTAAAGCCCTCTTGGCGCCGTTAATGAGATCCGGGGTGAGAAATTTACCTTAACAATTTCAGCTCACCTCCGATTCCTTTTTGCGTTATAATGAAACGCACATAAAAGAATTCCTTCGAGAGGGAGCTGGGATTAATTAGAGGCTTGTGGTGGTGGCAGCAGCATTTTTGAAATTTCTACAAGCGAGCAAATATTTTTTTGTTTATTCTCGAAATTACATCGACGCGTCGTATTAATTTCAGTCACGTATCCTCCACCTTGATGTATTAGAGATGACAGGCGAATTGACGGCGAAAGAAGATAAATTATCTTTTGGACGAAAATGAAAATTTTCACAGACATTGTTTTGTCTGTTTCCGGCCAATCACGAGCGCAATTGAAATAATTCCGACTTGTCCATGCAAGCATCGTTTCATTAATCGCATTGACGACTGCACCACGTAGCTTTACGGTCCGCTCGACACGCTTTTTGTATCTACCTTCAATTTACCTAACCCTCGTGCAATGCAAAACATTCATTCGTTTAGCAAACGGTGCACATCACATGCATGACAATGCGGAATTATAAATTACATTCGAATTAAACTATGTAATTGCGAAACCAGACAACACATCCATTATATGTCCACTGTGTTTGCTGAGCTTCAGAGGGTTACAGGTCCATTGCCGCGGACAAACCACTAAATTTTATTGTTTGCACTTTTTAAAACCGACGTTTGCATGATTCACAGCAAACAAAACATTAAACTTTGGCCCAAAATCTACCCAAGTGTGGCCACAAGTAGCCCTAGACCTGATAAAAATTTGCTGAAAATTTCAGGCAAATCGGTTGAAAGGTGTTTGATACAGAGCAAGGCCCAAAAATGGACCAACAACCATCAAAACCGCTCAACAAGTAGTGCCAAGCATAGTCAAACTCTTGTCAAAATTTGGTCAAAATCTGATAAAAAAGGTGTGATTTATGGAAGTGCCAAAAAAAAGGGTTAGTTTTTCATAGCTAGACATTCAAAATTCTGACAAGTTTAAGGAAAAGTAAAGCCATGGTCTGCCTTTAAATCGACAAAAGGGTTTAATTTTTCTATTACTTTGGTTACTACTTTTATTTCAATAAAAACAGTATGTCCTTGCTTTATATTGTTTGTCATTCCTTGAGTGAATTTATAATTCTTTGATGATAAAAAGTTTAGATTTTATTTAAAATTGATAATAAACCTTAATTTATCTGTTAGTTCTGTAAATGCTTCTACTATATTGTCTTTTACAGGTTCATTGCCAGGGACAAAACACTAATTTTTATTGTTTGCACTTTTTAAAACCGACATTTGCATGATTTATATCAAACAAAACACAAAACTCTGGACAAAATCTGCCCAAGTATGGTCACAAGTAGCCCTAGGCCCTAGACCTGACAAAAGTTTGCTGAAAATTTTAGGCAAATCGGTTGAAAGGTGTTTGATACAGAGCAATGCCCAAAAATGGACCAACATTGATCAAAACTGCTTAATAACTAGTGCCAAACATAGTCAAACTCCTGTGAAAATTTCGCCCAAATCAGATAAAAAATGTCTGATATATGAAAGTGCCAAAAAAAAGGTAATACCAAATGTAGTTTTCCATAGCTTGACATTCGAAATTCTGACAAGTTTAAGGAAAAGGAAAGCCATGGTCTGCCTTTAAATAGACAAAAGTGTTTAATTTTTCTATTACTTTGGTTACTACTTTTATTTCGATAAAAACAGTATGTCCTTGCTTTGTATTGTTTGTCATTCCTTGAGTGAATTTATAATTCTTTGATAATAAAAAGTTTAGATTTTATTTAAAATTGATAATAAACCTTAATTTATCTGTTAGTTCTGTAAATGCTTCTACTATATTGTTTTTACAGGTTCATTGCCAGGGACAAAACACTAATTTTTATTGTTTGCACTTTTTAAAACCGACATTTGCATGATTTATATCAAACAAAACACAAAACTCTGGCCAAAATCTGCCCAAGTATGGTCACAAGTAGCCCTAGGCCCTAGACCTGACAAAAGTTTGCTGAAAATTTTAGGCAAATCGGTTGAAAATTCTTTGATACAGAGCACTGCCCAAAAATGGGCCACATTACTTTTTTTGACAAACATTGATCAAAACCGTTCAACAAGTAGTGGCAAATATAGTCAAACTTTTGTGAAAATTTGGTCAAAATCTGATAAAAAATATGTGATTTATTTAAGTGTCAAAAAAGGGTAACACCAAACGCAGTTTTTCATAGCTTAACATTCAAAATTCTGACAAGTTTAAAGAAAAGTAAAGCCATGGTCTGTCTTTAACTGGGCAAAAGGATTCAATTTTTCTGTTACTTTGGTTACTACTTTTATTTCAATAAAAACAGTATATCCTTGCTTTATATTATTGTCATTCCTTGAGTGAATTGATAATTTTTTGATAATAAAAAGTTCAGATTTTATTTAAAATTGATAATAAACCTTAATTTATCTTTTATTTCCGTAAAATCTTCTACTATTTTGTTTTCTCAAGAAAAGTACCACCAGTTGGAAAAGACTGTGATTTTTTTTTAATATTTTGTTGAACAAAATTTTGCTTCATTTAGACAAAATATATAATTTTTTTTGATTAAGTGTATCCTTGCTTCAAACTGCGGCCCGTTCCTTGGCTCCTTTGAGTCTTCCTTGGTAATAAAAAGCTCCACGTTTGTTTGGAATGATTGTGAGAGCTTATTTTTTCTATTCTCTTCCTTATCGCTTCTAGTTTGTAGTTTAAGCTGTTGAAATTAGAGTTGGTAGAGTGGGAAAAAAGGGCCGAGTAGCGCCCTTCACCTTATTATACAATCTGTGCTTCATAGTCGAACCTGGAGGGAAGTTGTAAAATGTTTGATCCCGGAGTCAATATTTGCGTAAGCTGCTATTACATAAGAAGGGCTGGAGAAATCAGACTCAAGCTTAAAAAAGTGAAAAGCAAAGACTCCACAGTTTTTAATGCAATCCATAAAGTTTATTTGATGGGATCTTCTCTGTCAGAAGCGTCCGCTTGCATTATTTATCAAACGCCTCTTAACCTTATAATTGAAACCTGTCCGAGATGATTTTCATAAATTGCTAATGAGGTGGAAAAGCGACCGCTTAATTACTCGACTTGTAGATCGAAATTTTTTCGTCTTTGATGAATTATTTAGAGAGTTGGGGGATTTCTTGTGGGACAGGTGTCGAAATCTGATAACCTCGTCGACCTAATCAATAAATATGATTTAATGTCGAGTGTGAACATGGTTTTATTGAATAAATTTAAATATGATCTACATGAGGATGAGGGGAAGGTTGGACAAACGTGTAGAAACTAAACAAGTGCGTCTTGATTACTTTGATCTAGAGATACACACAGATGCTGCAGGATCCGGTAACTGTAATAGGTATATCGCCCCTCGATACACGGTGACTCACTATGCAATCAAGGGTGGACGGACCACCTAGTGCCCCTGGGGCTGACGACAAGTAGCGATTTAACGATCAGAGGAAATATTGACACACAACACTTCAAAAATCGAAATAAAAAAAAATAAAAATATAGATATACCTTTTTTTGAAAAAAACAATAAATAATGAAAATCTAAATAATGAATAGAAAAAATAAGTTTTATTATCTAGTTTATAACACTTTCTGTGCTTTTTATCATGGCGTAATTACAAATCGTGTAAAGGAATGAAGCAAGGACATATTGCATTACCCAAAACAAAAGCAATAATAAAAATAGTGGATGGTATAAATCTCTTTGGTCATTTAAAAACGAATCTGAGCTTCAAAAATTGAAATAAAAAAAATAAAAAAATAGATATACCTTTTTTTGAAAAAAACAATAGATAATGAAAATCTAAATAATGAATAGAAAAAATAAGTTTTATTGGCTAGTTTATAACACTTTCTGTGCTTTTTATCATGGCGGAATTACAAATCGTGTAAAGGAATGACGCAAGGACATACCGCATTACCCAAAACAAAAGCAATAATAAAAATAATAGACGGTATAAATCTCTTTGGTCATTTAAAAACGAATCTGAGCTTGGTTCTACTTAACGTTGGCTGAATTTTGTCAGGAATCGAACTTTAGGTCACGTGTGACATATAGTTGAATTATAAATCAGACGCAATTTGAAATTTTTTAGAAAAATTACGTAAAATCCTTGATTTGTATCAAGACTTGAGCTTTATACCACTTAATTGTGTCTAGATTTGTGCAGGAACGACTCCTTGTGTTTAATTTTGGTTAATTTGCTATAAATTCGGATGAAATTTCATCCGTAAAAATTGATTTGTAGTTGGCGGCGGTTTGTTCGGTGCACATAGGATGCTTTTCCGGCGGAAGCGCAGGCGGCCAGTTCCGCTTACCGTTGCCTGACTAGCCGTCCCTTATCTTAACTTCGACCGTCCTCCGACAGATAGCTCCACCGGTCCGAAAATAAACCACTCTGATTTACGACCCGATCCACGCCTCTTCCAATTAAAAAGTTAAACAAGTTGGCGAGTGGATGATTTTTTTTTTCATTTTTGATATATCCAAGTCGGCGTAGATTGGCGTGGGACTTGTATGTTTCCGCTTCCACCGGTGAGACTGCAACGGTCAAAGCCAACGTGATGTGAGACATCCTTTCATGTCACGTTCAGATAAAACCGGTGATTAATGACCGCCGGTTTATCAAAATGAGATTTTTCTACGGCCAAACAAGAAACTCCTCGGAAAAGGCAGGATTAGGGACTCGAAATGCGGTGAGCTTTAATGGACAGGTGAATTTTTAGCCGGCCAACTGGGAGAAAAATGACACTTTATTTACTAAAAATAAACCAAGAGTGAGGTTTACACAAATCCAACCTGAAAAATGACTAAATTTTCAGAACACGCATCTCCACAAAGTAAGCAATTTGGACGGTAATAGTGAATATAAGTCGTGTTGGCAATCTTTATGCTGTTCCTGACCAAATTTAGACAATTTAAAGGCGAGACAAGCTCAGGTCGACATTAAACTCAATCACACACTCTATTTTTTCTATCACACATGTTCTAACTTCTAATTCATTTTTAACCTATATTGATCCTTGTCCGATTTTGGCAATTTTAAGCCAAATACAGCTCGGGTCTTTTTTAAACTGTCGGATGGAGCTTATTTTTTCTATTAGCTTTGCTATTGCATCTACTTCAACATGTAGCATTATTTAGAGTAAATTAAAAAAAAATGCGGTAGTAGCGGTAATAGAAAAAATAAGGTCTGTTGACGGTTGTAGAAGAGACTTGAGCTTTGTGTTGCTTAGAATTCGCTGGATTTGCCCAGGAATGCGAACAAACTAGAAGTAATAAGGGAATGAGTAGAAAAAATAAGTTGCAGCGTTCGTTTGGAGTCTCCTCGGAGCTTTATTTAGTTTTAATTTGCTGAAATTGGGTTAGGGAACGCTCGGACTTGAAGAAAGTGAATCGACTATTATTTTTTCGGCGTTCGAAGGGTGAAATCATCGAGATTGTTTTGTTCGTTGAGTGTTTTCGGCGCCGAAATCTCGGAATAATAGCTCCTAATTGTTTTAAGTTTGGACAGGTGAATGATTTTAGCTTTTATTGTCGTTAAAAAATTGTTTTTGGTGTTGTTTTCGTCGCCATGACTAATAGATTGTTTGCGAAAAGTGAGTGTGTATTATTAAAGATTCATTTATATACGGAACAATTTAGTGTAAAGTCTGCATACAATGTATTAGTGTTGGACGGAAATTAAGTGCACAAATATCCCAGTTGCAAAATAACGATCGTGTGTGGTGTATTTAGGGAGTATTTATGACAAGTTGAAATATCAACGGTTCGTTACAAATAAGTCGATTATATTTAGAATTTCATATAGGAAAACATTGCTTTTTGTGTGGAAAAATTCGACGAGGCTTTCGAACTTACTTAACGTAATGAAGACACGCTAACTCAATTTAAACTCGAATTTGGCTATACAGGGGAAGCATTAATGAGAAAGAATAAGTTAGTAGGTGTATTAGCTCGAGCTAAAGTAAAAGTTTGTGGAGCGAGTCCGGGTCGCCTACCTATCACTTACCATGCAAATTAAATAATTACAAAGTAGGTAGTACACGGGATGATACATTTACGACGGATCAAGCTCAAAGTACCTCGACGAGGGAAACCAACTTTTATAATTATCGAACTTGCGCGACTTTCTTATACATATTTTAATCATTTTTAACACCAACATCCATTAATAAATATGAAGCAAAGTTGGAGGGAAAGTCACAGAAAAAAATACTTTTTTAATCATTAGAAACGAGCTTTTTATCACCCAAATACATACAATATTAACACAAATTGTGACAATAAGAAAACTTATAGAAAATTTGGATTTGTTTGGCCATTTTCGTGAAAATTGGAGCTTGGTTTTGCTGAATTTTGGTAAAGTTTTGCAGGGATCAACCCCCTAAATGACTTAAGATAAGGGTTAGAAATGAATTAGAACTCACAATTGGTTCAGCAGAAAAAATACATTTTATTTACAAGTACAAGAAAGACCCGAGATTTATTTCCTTTCAAGTTGCAAAAATCGGGTTAGAAATTTGATTTTAGGTCACGTGAGGTATATAGGTGTAATTATTAGTAGACGCAATAAAACGTTTTACAGAAAAAATAAATTATTTAAATGATTTTTAGTAAGATCCTGGCTTGAAAATGTATAAAATTGTGAGAAAAAAATGTTTTTTGGGTGATTTAAGGACTAACCCGAGCTTTAATTTGTTGTATCTTTGTGGAATGTTAACTAATCAGCTTAGAAAATGGCAGAGAAAATAACTTTTGTTGATCATTAAAAAAAACTGGGCTCTAACATAATTTGAAAACAAACTGAATAAATACAAGTAATGACAATAGGAAAAGTAATGGAAAATTGTAATTTTTTGGCTATTTTTTAGAAAATCGTAGCTTCATTTTGTAAAATTTTGGCAAAACTTTGCAGGGATCAAATATCTGAATGACTTAAGATAAAGATTACAATTGGTTTAGCACAAAAAAATGTCAAAAACGGGTCAGGAACTTAATTTTGGGTTACGTGAATTATTGGTAGACGCAATAAGACATTTTACAGAAAAAATAAAATGTTGAAATAATTTTTAGTGAGACCTTAGTTTGAAAATAATTTAAGATTGATCAGATTTGCCCAGGAACGGGCACATTAACACAAATTGTAACAATAAGAAAGCTAATAGAAGATTCAGAATTTTTTGGCTATTTTCATGAAAATCGAAACTTGGTTTTGCTGAATTTTGCAGATATCAAGACTATAAGTAACTTACGATAAAGTTTAGGAATGGATCAGAAGTCACAATTGATTCAGCAGAAAAAATACATTTTATTTACAAGTACAAGAAAGACTCTAGCTTTATTTGGTTTCAAGTTGTCAAAATCGGGTCAGGAATCCAATTTTAGGTTCCGTGAGGTATATAGGTGAAATTATTGGTAGA
This sequence comes from Tribolium madens, assembly GCF_015345945.1. Lineage (NCBI taxonomy): Eukaryota > Metazoa > Arthropoda > Insecta > Coleoptera > Tenebrionidae > Tribolium > Tribolium madens. The sequence continues at coordinate 10,720,670 of NW_025401050.1, forward strand.
CGCAGCAAGACATTTTGCAAAAGAAATAAGACATTTAAATGATTTTTAGTAAGATCCTGGCTTGAAAATGGTTAAAATTAACCAGATTTGCCCAGGAACGGGTCACTTGAATTCCTTGTAAATACAACGGAGCTGTAAAGTTAAAATTTCAATTAAATTGTGAGAACAAAATAGCGTTTTTTTTGGGTAATTTAAGGAATAACCCAAGTTTTACTTTGTTGTTTTTTGTAGAATGTTAATTAATCTGCATGGACAGTGACAGAAAAAAGAACTTTTATTGATTATTAAAAAAACTGGACTTGTTAGACTAAATAAACACAAATAATAACATTAGGAAAAGTAATAGAAAATATGAATTTTTTGGCTATTTTTTAAAAAAAATGTAGCTCTATTTTGCAAAATTTTGCCAAAATTGTGCAGGGATCAAATCTCTAAATGACTTAAAATACAGGTTACAATTAGTTTAGCAGAAAAAATACATTTTATTTACGAGTACAAAAAAGGCCTAAGCTTTATTTTCTTTCAAGTTGTCAAAATCGGGTCAGGAATCTAATTTTAGGTTTAGGTAAAATTATTGGTAGACGCAATAAGCCATTTTACAGAAAAAATAGAATGTTTACTTGATTTTTAGTAAAATCTTAGCTTGAAAATGATTTAGATTAATCAGATTTGCCCAGGAACAGTTACATTTTCGCAAATTGTAAATATAAAAAAGCTAATAGAAAATTCATATTTTTTTGGCCATTTTCATGAGAATCGAAGCTTGGTTTTGCTAAATTGTGGTAAAATTTTGTAGGGATCAAGACTCTAAATGATTTAAGATTAAGGTTAGTAATGAATTAGAAGTCACAATTGGTTCAGTAGAAAAAATACATTTAATTTACAAGTACAAGAAAGACTTTAGCTTTATTTGGCTTCAAGTTGTCAAAATCGGGTTAGGAACCTGATTTTAGGTTACGTGAGATATATATGTGAAATTATTGGTAGACGCAATAAAACATTTTACAGAAAAAATAGATTGTTTACCTAATTTGTAGTAAGATCCTGGCTTGAAAATGATTTAGATTGATCAGATTTGCTCAGGAACGGGCACATTAACACAAATTGTAACAATAAGAAAGCTAATAGAAAATTCAGATTTTTTTTGGTCATTTTCATGAAAATCGAAGCTTGGTTTTGCTAAATTGTGATAAAATTTTGTAGGGATCAATACTCTAAATGACTTAAAAAATAAAGGTTAGAAATGAATTAGAAGTCACAATTGGTTCAGTAGAAAAAATACATTTTATTTACAAGTACACGAAAGACTGTAGCTTTATTTGGCTTCAAGTTGTCAAAATCGGGTTAGGAACCTGATTTTAGGTTTTGTGAGGTATATAGGTGAAATTATTGGTAGACGCAATAAGTCATTTTCCAGAAAAAATAAGACGTTTAAATGATTTTTAATAAGATCCTGGCTTGAAAATGGTTAAAATTGACCAGATTTCCCAGGAACGGGTCACTTGATGTTAAAACTACAATTGTATTATTGGAAAAACTAGTTTTTTTGTGTGATTTAAGGACCGACCTGAGCTTTATTTTGTAGTGCCTTTGTGGAATGCTGACTAATCTGGAATCATAAATAACCTCGTGAAAATTTGTTTGATAATTGATTACCTGCAGTTATTGTCCCGTCGCGATAATTCACATCCGTTTAATTAATGTTAAATCGCGTGTACACTCCGTTGTAAAAATATTTCGTTCGAAAGGTCATAATAGTGCGTTGATTGGGCTTCGGTGGTCGTGAGAACGTCGTTCCACCTGGCCTCATCGGGGCACGTGTGGCTCAAAGCCGGCACGTGACCCATTCAACGGTAAGTATCGACGCTGATTGACCGATGAATGGCTCGAGGCGGTCCACAATACCGGTGATTATCGTCAGTCGTGTGCTGGACTCGATGTTTATCTTCGGTCTTTTCAAACTCGCAAATTTACAAAGACTCCTAACGAATTTATTATTAAAATCGGGAGCGTATACGATGCGGTTTTGTGTTCACCTCGCTTCAAGCACTATCGATTGTTTACACCGCTTTACCTATATTGAAACAGTGATCGGAGGGTAGTTTTATGACAGGAGAAGTGGCCGCAGGCGAAAGGGTTTCATGCTGATCCAAGTCCGACTCGGGGAGCTTTGTTCTCACTCGACGACCGGTAGCTTTTTATTCACGCTTCACGTACATGTGCTCGACGGTTATTGTTTACTGTTTCCACGATAAATCAGACGAAAACTGGCCTCAGGATATGTAAACTCGCCGACCTTAATTACGAAAACGAGATAATTGCCCCAGTCTAACGTTTTTTTGAAGAACTATCAAACAAATATAGCTTAAATCTGATTTCCAACAAAATTTTGTTGACTTTAAACAATATAAAGCTCTGGTCTTTCTTAAAATGACCGGGAAAGCCTATTTCTTCTATTGAAAGTGTTACTGCATCTACTTTGTTTTTATACAGAGTGTCCTTTTTTTAATAAATTTGCGAAAAATCTAATTTTGGGTCGTTTCGTTGACCACTTGGATCGCCGATCGCTGTATTAATAATATCATCAC
>NW_025401050.1:10724282-10739634 GCF_015345945.1 Tribolium madens
GAAAAATCAAATTTTAAGTCGTTTTATTGCCCACTTGGACTAAATTTATTTGGATCGCCGATCGCTCTATTAATAATATCATCACTATTATTATTTTTGAATTGTTTGTCTCGTTGCATTTCCACTAATAGAGTTAGTGTCAACTATAGGTTAAMTCTGATTCCCAACAAAATTTTGTTAACTTTAAACAATATAAAGCTCTGGTCTTTTTTAAAATGACCGGGAGAGCCTATTTCTTCTATTGAAATTGTTACTACATCTACTTTGTTCTTATACAAAGTGTCCTTTTTTTAATAAAATTTCGAAAAATCTAATTTTCGGTCGTTTTATTGCCCATTTGGACTAAATTTGTTTGGATCGGCGATCGCTCTATTAATATTATCTTTGAATTTTTTGTCTCGTTGCATTTCCACTAATAGAGTTAGTGTCAAATATAGCTTAAATCCCAACAAAATTTTATTAAATTTAAACAATATAAAGCTCTGGTCTTTCTTAAAATGACCGTGAAAGCCTATTTCTTCTATTGAAATTGTTACTCCATCTACTTTGTTTTTATACAGGCTGTCCTTTTTTTTAATAAATTTGCGAAAAATTTAGTTTTGGGTCGTTTTATTGCCCACTTGGACTAAATTTATTCTCTCTATTAATAATATCATCACCATTATTATCTTTGAATTTTTTGTCTCGTATTTCCATTAATAAAGTTAGTTTCATATATAGCTTAAATCTGATTCCCAACAGAATTTTGTTAACTTTAAAGAATATAAAGCTCTGGACTTTTTTAAAATGACCGGGAGAGCCTGTTTCTTCTATTGAAATTGTTACTGCATCTACTTTGTTTTTATACAGAGTGTCCTTTTTTTAATAAATTTGCGAAAAATTAATTTCGGGTCGTTTTATTGCCTACTTAGACTAAATTTATTTGGATCGATGATCGCTCTATTAATAATATTATCACTATTATTATCTTTGAGATTTTTGTCTCGTTGCATTTCTACTAATATTGTTAGTGTCAAATATAGCTTAAATCCCAACAAAATTTTGTTAACTTTAAACTATATAAAGCTCTGGTCTTTCTTAAAATGACCGGGAGAGCCTATTTCTTCTATTGAAATTGTTACTGCATCTACTTTGTTTTTACACAGAGTGTCCTTTTTAATAAAATTGCGAAAAATATAATTTTGAGTCGTTTTATAGCCCACTTGGACTATATTTATTTGGATCGCCGATCTCTCTATTAATAATATCACTATTATTGTCTTTGAATTTTTTGTCTTTGCACTTCCACTAATAGAGTTAGTGTCAAATCTGATTTCCAACAAATTTTTTTTAGCTTTAAACAATATAAAGCTCTGGTCTTTCTTAAAATGACCGAGAGAGCCTGTTTCTTCTATTGAAATTGTTACTGCATCCACTTTGTTTTTATACAGAGTGTCCTTTTTTTAATAAATTTGCGAAAAATCTAATTTTGGGTCGTTTTATTGCCCACTTGGACTAAATTTATTTGGATTAATATTATCATCACTATTATTATCTTTGAATTTTTTGTCTCGTTGCATTTCCACTAATAGAGTTAGTGTCGGTTTTTACGAGTGCATTTGCGTGGCATTGTTCCAAAATTGAAATTTCTTGCACTGACAATTTTAATTCATTAGTTCGAATGCATGTGGCAACATCATACTTTCCGATATCATCAATCGTACAAAACGGCTTGATTATCGTCCACTTAAATTTCCATTACGGTGTAATTCACACTTTTCACGCCCCTTTGAGACATTTACCTGAGATTTACGACACCCTTTTCACGTATTTTCGTAATTTATTAATAATTTTATCGCCTCGTACAGACGAGGGACAATAATAGAGCTGTTAACATGAACAATTCGCGCGCGACGCAGGTGTGAAAAGTTAATTAGTAGACCGTCAACCGAGTTGTCAAAATGTTTTGATGGGATTTTCAGGCGTTAATTGATAGTTCCTCCAAACACAAAGCTCGTGTTCGTTTTAAAATCATCAAATGAGTCTAGTTTTCACATCAAATATTCTACTGCATCTATTTCGTGTTTTAGCTATAGTCTACGATTGCGATTTTAGCCGGTTTTTGTAGAGTTTTAGCAAAACGAAGCTCAGATAAGATTGAGGAAGACGCTTAGAATCTAATTTTTCTATTAATTCCTTTATTGCATCTATTTCAATTTTTAGCTATAGTCTGAAAACAAGGTTTTCGAGGCTTTTGATAAAGTTTTAATCACGCGAAGCTCGGGATTGTTTTATAAAACCATCTAGAGTCTATTTTTTCTGATGTTAGTTATATTTAGGTAGTTTGTTTGTTTTGTGTGTTTTGAGTGGAACAAAGCTGTTAATCCTGTCTGGGGCTTATTTCTTCGGTTATGTTGCATCTATTGATAGTTGTGAGGGATAACGACCTTGAAACATGTTCACCTCAAGTGTGTGTATATCCCGTAATCAATCATTAAAAATTCTTGAAGAATTATATTTTTTTCTGTTAGAATAAGTATTGTATAATTTATTTTTTCTGTTGCTACTTCTATGCCATCTCATTCATATTTCAACAATAAGTTTATAGCTTATTCCAACTCGGTTTTTTTATGATTTTGATTTTTATTTAGCTTTAAATAAAGTAAAGCTCAGAATTGCTTTAAAATGCCACTAGAAGTTATTTTTTGTAGTCAAATTTCTATTGGTACTAATCCATTTTTACACAGGATGTTTTTGAATCCATAAATTGTCAGTTTTGAGCAATTTTTACTAGTTTTTGGCAAAGTAAAGCTCAGATTTATCTTGAAATCAACAACAAATTAGTTTTTTTTTGATTGTTTTTACTAATTGTTCTATTTTTACAAAGTGCGATTCCTGAGAAAAAATTGTTGATTCCCTGAATAAATAAAGAACGGGCTTGGTTAAAAATCCTTGAAGAATCTTATTTTTTCTGTTAGAATAAGTATTGTATCTAGACAAGTTATTTTTTCTATTGACACTTCTATGCCGTCTGATTCATATTTGAACAATGCGTCTATAGCTTGCTCAAAACTCGATTTTTACAATTTTTATTTAATTTAAAACAAAATGAAGCTCAGAATTCTTTTAAAATGTCACATAGAAGTTATTTTTACTAGTCCAATTTCTATTGGTCTAATTCATGTTAACACATGATGTTCTTGAATCCATTAATCGTCAGTTTTGAGTAATCTTATTTAGTTTTTGGCAAAACAAAGCTCAGATTGATCTTAAAATCATACAACAAACTTATTTTTTTGATAATTATTTTTAGTTTTAATGGGATTTTCAGGCGTTAATTGATAGTTCCTCCAAACACAAAGCTCGTATTTGTCTTAAAATCATCAAATGAGTCTAGTTTTTACATTAGATATTCTACTGTAACTGTTTCGTGTTTTAGCTATAGTTTACAGTCGCGGTTTTAACCCGTTTTTGTAGAGTTTTAGCCAAACGAAGCTCAGATAAGATTGAGGAGGACGGTTAGAATCTAATTTTTCTATTAATTCCTTTATTGCATCGATTTTAATTTTTAGCTATAGTCGAAAACAAGGTTTTCGTGGCTTTTGATAAAGTTTTAATAATACAAAGCTCGGGATTGTTTTATAATCACATCTAGAGTCTATTTTTTCTAATGTTGGTTATATTTAGGTAGTTTGTATGTTTTGTGTGTTTTGAGTGGAACAAAGCTGTTAATCCTGTCTGGGGCTTATTTCTTCGGTTATGTTGCATCTATTGATAGTTGTGAGGGGTAACGACCTTGAAAAATGTCCACCTCAAGTGTGTCTATAGCTATAGTCTATAGCTTATTCCAACTCGGTTTTTTTATGATATTGATTTTTATTTAGTTTTAAATAAAATAAACCTCAGAATTGCTTTAAAATGCCACATAGAAGTTATTTTTTCTAGTCAAATTTCTTTTGTTACAAATCCATTTTTACACAGGATATTTTTGAATCCATTAATTGTCAGTTTTGAGCAATTATTACTAGTTTTTGGCAAAACAAAGCTCAGATTGATCTTAAAATCATACAACAAACCTTTTTTTTCTTGCTAATAATTTTTAGTTTTGATGGGATTTTCAGGCGTTAATTGATAGTTCCTCCAAACACAAAGCTCGTATTCGTCTTAGAATCATCAAATGAGTCTAGTTTTCACATCAAATATTCTACTGCATTTATTTCGTGTTTTAGCTATAGTCTAGAATCGCGATTTTAGCCGGTTTTTGTAGAGTTTTAGCAAAACGAAGCTTAGATAAGATTGAGGAGGACGGTTAGAATCTAATTTTTCTATTAATTCCTTTATTGCATCGATTTTAATTTTTAGCTATAGTCGAAAACACGGTTTTCGTGGCTTTTGATAAAGTTTTAATAATACAAAGCTCGGGATTGTTTTATAATCACATCTAGAGTCTATTTTTTCTGATGTTAGTTATACTTAGGTAGTTTGTGTGTTTTGAGTGGAACAAAGCTGTTAATCCTGTCTGGGGCTTATTTCTTCGGTTATTGATAGTTGTGAGGGGTAACGACCTTGAAAAATGTCCACCTTAAGTGTGTGTATATCCCATAATCAATCATTAGGGCTTAGTTCGATCGCGTGTGGCAATTAGCAGAGCCACCCACACGTGATTTACAAGAAAATCAAAATCGGGGTTCGGTTTGGAGTAATCCCAAGTGTGGCAGCTACCTATTCGAGCACGTAACGCGAGACCGGCGGTCAACCGAGTGTGAAGCAGGGCCTGCTAGGACGTGATAGCGGGAATTACAGTCCGGAACAGAACGCTGGACGCACTCGGATTAGGTGGAGGTAAACGCAAAGATAAGAATTCGCGTGCGATAGGTAATGAAGAAAGCAGTCAAGTGTGAGGAAAGCCAAGCCACCGATAGTTTTAACGACAAAGTTATGTCAGGTTAAATGGATTATTCCCGGGGATTGGGCAGGTTTACGGCATCCAAGATCAAGCACACATCTTCAGATTTGGGATTAAAGTGGACGTTGATCGTTTAAGTTTAAGCTGGGCGAAGTTTACGGTGCGGAATGGCAGGAATCGGGATTAGACCATTTGGCCTCACCTTAAATTCGAGGAATGATCAATGGGGAGGACGAAGGAAATATTTTTGTTTTGATTTGTGGCGGCACTGGACGAGTGCTCCATTTTTCAAAGGACGCGAGAGACTACAGGTTAAGTGCACATCTTTCCTCATGAAAGGCAGTTGATGTTCCTTTCGTAAACAATCACTCATTCTGGAATAAATGTAAGGCGGAAAATAGAACGCGATAGGGGAGGAGGGGAACGAGGGACGACAAACGAGATGCTTTTTACGCGTTCCGGTGCTAAGTAAATTACTATTGTGAACAGACACCTTCTAGTTACAAAAATATTTCCGACGAATGAGAAAAATTGATTACATCAAGAGGGTTCCTCTTGAAACGTATTTTTTTGAGGAACTTTTTTATTACTAACGATAAGAAGCTCCAATTAGATTAACAATTACCTAGACAAGTTATTTTTTCTATTGACACTTCTATGCCGTCTCATTCATATTTCAACAATTAGTCTATAGCTTGTTCCAACTCGGTTTTTACAATTTTTATTCAATTTAAAACAAAATGAAGCTCAGAATTGCTTTAAAATGTGTGATAGAAGTTATTTTTACTAGTCTAATTTTTATAGGTTCTAATTAACTTTTACACAGGATGTCCTTGAATCCATTAATTGTCAGTTTTGAGCACTTTCTACTAGTTTTTGGCAAAACATAGCTCAGATTTATCTTGAAATCATACAACAAATTTTTTTTGATAATTATTTTTTACTAATTGTTCTATTTTTAATAAAATGCGGTTTCCAGGAAAAAAATGTGGGTTCCAGAACAAATAAAGCACGGGTGTGATTAAAAATCCTTGAAGAATTTTATTTTTTCTGTTAGAATTAGTATTGTATCTAGACAAGTTATTTTTTCTATTGACACTTCTATGCCGTCTGATTCATATTTCAACAATTAGTCTATAGCTTGTATAAACTCGGTTTTTACAATTTTTATTTAATTCAGAACAAAATGAAGCTCAGAATTGCTTTAAAATGTCACGTAGAAGTTATTTTTACTAATCTAATTTTTATTGGTACTAATTCATTTTTATATAGGATGTCCTTGAATCTATTAATTGTCAGTTTTGAGCTAGCTACTAGTTTTTTTTTTGAAAAGCAAAGCTCAGATTTATCTTAAAATCATACAATGGACGTGTTTTTTGCTATTTTTTTTTAAATTATATTTTTAACAAAAACTTTTCTATTGACACTTTTGTGCCGTCTGATTTATATTTTAACATAGCGTCTATAATTTGTTTAAACTCGGTTTTTACAATTTTTATTTAGTTTTAAGCAAAATAAAACTCAGAATTGCTTGAAAATGTCAGATAGAAGTTATTTTTACTAATCTAACTTTTATTGGTACTAATTCATTTTTATACAGGATGTCCATTAATCTATTAATTGTCAGTTTTGAGCAACTTTACTAGTTTTTGGCAAAACAAAGCTCAAATTTATCTTGAAATCATATAACAAACGTATTGTTTTGATAATTATTTTTTACTAAATGTTATATTTTTAACAAAATGTGATTCCTGGGAAAAAATTGTGGGTTTCTAGACAAATAAAGCTCGGGTTTGATTAAAAATTCTTGAAGAATTTTATTTAATTTTTTTTGTAAGAATAAGTATTGTATCTCGACTAGTTATTTTTTCTAATGACACTTCTATGCCGTCTGATTCATATTTCAACAATGTATAGAGCTTGTTCAAGCTTGGTTTTTACAATTTTTATTTAATTTAAAACAAAATGAAGCTCAGAATTGCTTGAAAATGTCATATAGAAGTTATTTTTACTTGTCGAAATTTTATTGGTATAAATTAATTTTTACACAAAATGTCCTTGAATTCATTAATTTTTTTTTAAATTTTTTGAATCTATTAATCGTCAGTTTTGAATAATTTTTAGTTTTTTGTTTTGTAGTTTAATCTTTAGTTTTTGGCAAAACAAAGCTCAAATTTATCTTGAAATCGTACAACAAACTTTTTGGTAAATATTTTTTACCAATTGTTATATTTTTAATAAAATGCGGTTCCTGGGAAAAAATTGAGGGTTCCTGAACAAATAAAGCTCGGGTTTGATCAAAAATCCTTGGAGAATTTTATTTTTTCTGTTAGAATAAGTATCACATAAGTTATTTTTTCTATTGACATTTCTATGCCATCTCATTCATATTTCAACAATAAGTCTACAGCTTTTTTATGAATTTTACTTAGTTTTAAACAAAATAAAGCTCATAATTGCTTTAAAATGCCACATGGAAGATATTTTTACGAGTCAAATTTCTATTGGGACTAATTCATTTTCCACAGTATGTCCTTGAATCTATTAATTGTCAGTTTTAACAAATTTTTACCCGTTTTTGGCAAAACAAAGCTCAGATTTATCATAATATCATAGACAAACTCATTTTTTTAATAGTTATTTTTTACTAATTGTTATGTTTTGAACAAAATACGGTTCCTGGAGAAAAATTGTGGGTTTCTGAACACATAAAGCTTGGATTTGTTTGAAAATCCTTGAAGAATTTTATTTTTCCTGTTAGAATAAGTATTGTACAAGTTATTTTTTCTATTGACATTTCTATGCCGTCTCATTCATATTTCAACAATATGTCTACAGCTTATTCCAAGTCGTTTTTTATGAATTTTACTTTGTTTTAAACAAAATAAAGCTCAGAATTGCTTTAAAATGCCACATAGAAGTTATTTTTACTAATCAAATTTCTATTGGTATTAATTCATTTGTCCACAATATGTCTTTGAATCTATTAATTGTCAGTTTTGACCAATTTTTAGCTTTGTTTTTGGCAAAACAAAGCTCAGATTTATCTTAAAATCATACAACAAACTCATTTTTTTTGATAGTTATTTTTTTATTAATTGTTATATTTTTAACAAAATACGGTTCCTGGAGAAAAATTGTGGGTTCTTGAACAAACAAAGCTCGGGTTTGATTAAAAATCCTTGAAGAATGTAATTTTTTCTGTTAGAATGCGTATTGTATCTAGTTCTGTTTTACACATTTTCAAATTTTTGTGTCAAAATTTCGTTTGGTGAGCGCCAACCCTTGTCGAATTTACGAGTGTTTCCCACAGACCTTGCAATAATCGTCTGTAGTAAATTCGGCGTTCAAGAGCCGTCCCAAGTCTTGTAAACTAATCTCGTATCTGGTGTTAAAGTGAAGTTTGTATGTCGTCGCACATGACTGGCTATCACGGTGACCGCTGAACAGTGCTTCCTTCAAGATGGCAACATGCCGACCTGACACTTTCCCCGCCCGAATCCCGATCTCTACTTTCCTTCCCACCTCTCTTATCCCTCATTTCGGACATTTCCTCGCCCTCAAACTCAATAATAGTGTGCAGCAGGTGCAAAGGAGAGGTGTCAGCAGGGTCACAGTAAATAAATGAGGTAATACCACCGCCGCCTCCACCACAAGCCATACCTGGGGTGGTAGCCCTTTTCGCGTGATTTAATCCCGACACCTGAGTACATTGGCCGCGGCCAACTAAATGGAATTGGTCACATCTGGCATGAGGAGTGCAGGAGCGGAATTAAACGCCGCTCTTTGTCTGGATGCATATGCATTGTATCCCACCTCAAGTAACCCTCGTCTGCCATCTGCCAGTCACCGGGTACCTTGTTCGAGACTCCCTTCCCGTTACGAATGCTTCAATCCAATTTAGAAGTGATTGCAATCTGCCCTGTACCCCAATCAATAGATACGAGAGGCTACGTGGCTGTACATTGTCCCGAACGAACAATAACACCATTCGGCTTACTTAACGTGTTTAGAACTAATCGCCAGACGAGGATTAACAAACATTAGACACCTTTCACGAGCAAAAATTCAACTTTCTACTTGATTTTTTTTGTTCAAATCAGTTTGTTGGATAATCATCTGATTCATCTGAGCTTTGTTTTGGCAAAATCAGTAAAAAAACAATTTTTTTCCCAGAAACCACATTTTATTAAAAATATAACAATTACTAAAAAATATTTACCAAAAAAATAAGTTTGTTGTATGATTTCAAGATAAATCTGGACTTTGTTTTGCCAAAAACTAGTAAACTGACGATTTCTAAAAATGAATATTAATATAATAAAATTAGATAATGAATATAAATATAATAAAAATTAGACTAGTAAAAATAACTTCTATGTAATATTTTCAAGCAATTCTGAGCTTCATTTTGTTTTAAATTAAATAGAAATTGTAAAAACTTAGTTTGAACAAGTTATAAACTCATTGTTGAAATATGAATGAGACGGCATAGAAGTGTCAATAGAAAAAATAACTTATACAATACTTATTCTTACAAAAAAAAAAATTCTTCAAGGATTTTTAATCAAACCCGAGCTTTCCTTGTTCAGGAACACACAATTTTTTCTCAGGAACCGCATTTTGGTAAAAATATAACAATTAATTAAAAATAATTATCAAGTTTGTTCTATGATTTTGAGATAAATCTAAGATTTGTTTTGCCAAAAACTAGTAAAAATTGCTCAAAACTGACAATTAATGGATTCAAGGACATCCTGTGTAAACATGAATTAGTACCAATAGATATTTGCCCAGAAAAAATAACTTCTATGTGGCATTTTAAAGCAATTCTGAGCTTTATTTTGTTTAAAACTAAATAAAAATCATAAAAAACCGAGTTGAACTTAGCTAGAGACTGAATGTTGAAATATGAAGGAGACGGCATAGAAGTCTAAATAGAAAAAATAACTTACAGAATACTTATTCTAACAGAAAAAATATAATTCTGAAGGGATATTAATCACCCGAGCTTTATTTGTCTAAGAACCCACAATTTTATCCAGGAATCACATTTTGTTAAAAATATAACATTTAGTAAAAAATAATTATTAAGAAAATATGTTTGTTGTACGATCTCAAGATAAATCTGAGCTTTGTTTTGTCAAAAACTACTAAAGGTTGCTCAAAACTGTCAATTAATAGATTAAAGGACATCCTGTATAAAAATGAATTAGTACCAATAAAAATTAGATTAGTAAAAATAACTTCTAACTGACATTTTCAAGCAATTCTGAGCTTGATTTTGGTTAAAACTAAACAAAAATTGCAAAAACCGAGTTTAAACAAATTATAGACGCTATCTTGAAATATGAATCAGACGGCATAAAAGTGTCAACAGAAATTTTTTTGTTAAAAATATAATAATTAATAAAAAAATTATCAAAAAATATGTTTATTGTATGATTTTAAGTTAAATCTGAGCTTTGCGTTTCAAAAAACTAGTAAAAATTGCTCAAAACTGACAATTAATGGACATCCTGTACAAAAATTAATTAGTATCAATAAAAATTTGATTAGTAAAAATTACTTCTATGTGATATTTTAAGTCAAATTTGAGCTTTATTTTGTCTAAAACTGAACACAAATAAGAAAAAACTCAGTTCTAATGAGCTACAGAAACATTGTCGCATGATTAATCAGAAAGAAATAAGTTGGTTAATAAGTTAATTTGGCAAAAACAGTGAAAAATATGTAGAAATAATGACAAAAAGCTGCGTTAACAGCTTTCGAGGGAAACACTGTTTTCATCTAATCTATTTTTCACCCTTCAGTAGCAAAAAACTGATACTTTTGTTTCGTATTTTGATGCAGTAAAGGTTTTGACAGAAAAAATATGTCCTCTGTCGCATTTTAAAATGAATTTGAGCTTTTGTTTTACAAAAGAGTAAATAATGATTCAAGGACATCCTGTAAAAAAATAAAGTAGTATCAATAAAAATTTGACTAGTAAAAATAGCTTCTGTGTGATATTTTAAGTCAAATCTGAGCTTAATTTTGTCTAAGACTGAATACAAATAAGAAAAAACTCAGTTCTAATAAGCTAAAGGAACATTGTCGCATGATTAATCAGACGGCATAGTATAAATAAGTTGATTAATAAGTTAATTTGGCAAAAACAGTGAGAAATATGTAGAAACAATGAAAAAAAATCTGCATTACTACCTTTAGAGGGAAACACTGTGTTAATCTAACCTATTTTCACCTTTTAGTAGCCAAAAACTGAAATTTTTATTTTGTATTTAGATGCAATAAAAGTTTTGACAGAAAAAATACATCCTTTATCAGATTTTAAATTGAATGTAAGCTTTATTTTCCAAAAGAGTAAATAAAAGTCACCAAAAACTCAACTTTTATTGGGCCACATAATATTGTAGAATATTGAATTAGATGCAGTACAACTTTTAACAGGAAAAATAAGGTAATTAGTTGATTTTGCGTTTAATTTGAGCTTTTTATCACCAAGAACTAACAATTCTCCAAGAGGAACTGATTTTTCTGATTTCAAAATTGTGATTTTTAGAGAATTAAAAGCAATAAGAAGTTTAATTGAAAAATATAGTTTATTAGATGTTTTTAACCCAAATATGAGCTTTATTTTTTTGAAAATAGTTGATTTACACGTTTTTTATGGTTTTGGATGATATACCGGGCGTTCCAAAAGCATTTAGCGCGTGTTTTTGCCCCCGTATATCTCAAGGTGCTTTAGTAACAACATCTTATCATTCTCTCTAGGAAATTAGGTTAAACTGACCATCAACATTTCTAATGAATAAGCTGGTGATAAGAGCAATCACTTATCAATCGCCTCTCTCTCCTGTTTGACTAATGAAACGGTTTAGTATTACTTGTGGACTTGACCTGTGCTGGTGACCTTTTTTATTCGTGTGTGTGCAATGCGATACAAACAGTCCAACATTCGTCGAATATTATTAGGTAAATAAAAAAATTTCTTCTAACAGATTATGTCTCGAGGGTATATCGAGATTCTCGGATACAAATTAAACTAATCAAGTGGTCGTAACTGGGCAATGTCCGTGGTTATATCAGGTTCAGCACTAATTAAGGGCCCTGTTCATTATAACCGAGGCGGTAATTTATTGAATAATAACCCAGAAATCACCTACATAAATCTCCATTAGTCTCTAGTGTTTCAATATGACGACGTATAAAAACTCCCGGCGCCGAGAAAATACCTATTAGATAAAATTAATTATTGGCGGGCTGATATCGTCCGACGTTGATTAAATTTTATGCGATGACGCGAAATTCAATCCCATCTTGTCAAATTCTAGTGAAAATTTTTTTTTAGTGGACGTAGTTGGCTAGGTTTGACCCGATATCTCCTAATCTAGCAGGCCGAGACAAGTTTATCTATCAAATTCGGAAATTTCACGTTTATTTACATCAGAAAAGTGAACGAAATTTTTTGACACTTTTAATTTTGACTTTTTTTGTTGATATCTCGCAAAATAGTGGGCGGGGCTAAGTATAATCGCCATTTTTCAAAATTTTGAACTAAATTCCATAAGAAGAGTGTCATTTGAGTCAACAAATAAAAACATTTTAGGAGTTGTAGTTGATTTTCCAGGTTTCTCGAAATTTGACCCAAGTCACAAGATACGATATTTTTTAATCAAGTAGTCGGAACTAGTTTTTAGTGGAAAATTTGGAAATTTTGGATTGATTTTCACCAGAGAAGTTGTATTTGAGACAGTAGAAAAATTCACATTTTGAAATTGAGTTAATTTTCCATTATTTTTAATTTTTGTCATTTGTAACACTTATATTTGCTTCAATTTCTATGAACAATTTTTTTAGTTCTTTTAATTGTTTCTTTCTTATGTATTTTGATCCGGGAAATTCAAATCTGTTATTGAAAATTGTCTGCGCCAACTAGATTCGGAAATATCGACACAGGTGTCTTGATTTGGGCCAAAATTAAAATTGCTGGAAAATTGACTTTAACTTCAATGAAAAATTTTCCAATTGTCTAAAGTAAAACTTTTCTTATGTATTTTGATCCGGGAAATTCAAATCTGTTATTGAAAATTGTCTCCGCCAAGTAGATTCGGAAATATATACATATTTGTCTTGACTTGGGCAAAAATTAAAATTGCTGGAAAATTGACTTTAACTTCAACTACAAATTTTTTAATTATTTAAAATAAGACTTTCCTTATGTATTTTGATCAGGGAAATTCAAATCTGTTATTGAAAATTGTCTGCGCCAACTAGATGCGGAGATATCGAGGCAGATGTCTTGATTTGGGCAAGAATTAAAATTGCTCGAAATTGACTTTAACTTTAATGAGAAATTTTCCATTTGTCTAGAATAGGACTTTTCTTATGTACTTTGACCCGGGAAATTCAAATCTGTTATTCGAAATTGTCTCCGCCAACTAGATTCGGAAATATCGACATATTTGTCTTGACTTGGGCAAAAATTAAAGTTGCTGGAAAATTGACTTTAACTTCAATGATACATTTTTCAATTGTTTAAAATGGGACTTTCCTTATGTATTTTGATCCGGAAAATTCAAATCTGTTATTGAAAATTGTCTGCGCCAACTAGATTCGGAGATATCGAGGCAGATGTCTTGATTTGGGCAAGAATTAAAATTGCTGGAAATTGACTTTAACTTTAATGAGAAATTTTCCATTTGTCTAGAATAGGACTTTTCTTATGTACTTTGACCCGGGAAATTCAAATCTGTTATTGAATTAGATTCGGAAATATCGACATATTTGTCTTGACTTGGGCAAAAATTAAAGTTGCTGGAAAATTGACTTTAACTTCAATGATACATTTTTCAATTGTTTAAAATGGGACTTTCCTTATGTATTTTGATCCGGRAAATTCAAATCTGTTATTGAAAATTGTCTGCGCCAACTGATTCGGAGATATCGAGGCAGATGTCTTGATTTGGGCAAGAATTAAAATTGCTGGAAATTGACTTTAACTTCAATGAGAAATTTTCCAATTGTCTAAAATAGGACTTTTCTTATGTACTTTGACCCGGGAAATTCAAATCTCTTATTGAATTAGATTCGGAAATATCAACATATTTGTCTTGACTTGGGCAAAAATTAAAATTGCTGAAAATTGACTTTAACTTCAATGAGAAATTTTCCAATTGTCTAAAATAGGATTTTTTTATGTATTTTGAGCCGGGAAATGCAAATCTGTTATTGAAAACTGTCTCCGCCAACTGGATTCGGAAATATCGACACATATGTCTTGATTTTGGCAAAAATTAAAATTGCTGGAAAATTGACTTTAACTCAATGACAAAATTTTCCGATTGTCTAAAATGTAACTTTTTTAGTATTTTGATCTTGAGTTCTCAAATATGTCACTAAAAATTAGTTTGGTCCTCTAGATTGGAAAAAATTGAACAATTTTACTCTTGAATCTTGAATTACAAATTGGCTCGAGTTGAAAAATTTAAATCAACATTGTATTTTGAATTGTAAACTGAATTTAGATATTCATATCGTTCTCTGAGCCGAGTTTAATGTAATTTTTATTAAAAAAAAGGGAATAAAATGTATTCTTATATAGCAAGCCCTCGCCTTTCAGGCTTCTTTCCCTCTCTTTTATTATATTTACGCTCTAATAAAACTCTCATTATTTGCAATGTTTATTACAATTGCTTAATAGTCCGCTATAAATCCAAATTCGTGCGGGTGAAACCGACATCCAGAGCCGAAGCACACGCCACATAAAGGCGCTCCTTATTTGATTAAATGAATAATTTAATTGCTTAAACGAAGCCGCTTTGCGGAAACGGAAGTCAACCGACTCCACTTTATGGAAGCTTTCGAAAATGCTAATTACGTAAGAAGGTAACTTTTCAAAACGAGAATTTTATCGAGACTCAAAGAGCACCCCTCTTGGGCAAATTTGAACAAAAATTGCAAACAACAACTTTAATTTTAATTCTTTCAACAAATATACGCAAATATACACCCCTCTCAACACGAAATTGGACTCAATTATTGAGTCAAATAATGGGCTAAAACCTTAAAAATAAATTTCTATGATGGCAAAAATGGATCTTTTCTCATGTAAATTTAACTAATAATTATAAATTTGAGGAGTAAAATGAAGATTTGAAAATATCTGACGATAGATGTAATAATAGATGGGTCAAACATGAAAAATGCTGGAAAATGGACTCAAACTTCAAAAATAAATGTTTTTATTGTCCGAAATTTATATTTTCTTATTTAAATTTAACCAAAAATTACAAATTTGCAAACTAAAAGGAATGCGGCCTGCTAGATTTGGAAATATTGGACGAAATATAATGAAATGAATGAATGAAATGATGAAATTTTAAAAATAAATGTTTCTGATTTTCAAAATTAATATTTTCTTATGTAAATTCAACTAATAATTACAAATTTGCGGACTAAAATGAA
>NW_025401050.1:10740692-10743887 GCF_015345945.1 Tribolium madens
AACTAATAATTACAAATTTGCGGACTAAAATGAACGCGGCCTGCTAGATTTGTAAATATTTGACGATAAATATAATAATAGATAGGTCAAACATAAAAAAAGCTGGAAAATGGACTCAAATTTCAAAAATAAATGTTTCTGATGTCCGAAATGGATGTTTTCTCATGTAAATTTAACCGATAATTACACATTTGCGAACTAAAATGAACTCGGACTACTAGATTTGGAAATATGTGACGATAGATGTAATAATAGATGGATCAAACATGAAAAATGCTGGAAAATGGACTGAAATTTTAAAAATAAATGTTTCTGATTTCCAAAACTGATACTTTTTTATGTAAATTTAACTAATAATTACAAATTTTTGGACTGAAATGAACTCGGCCCGTTAGATTTGGAAATATTTAATGATACGAGTAGATGGGACAAACATAAAAAATGATGGAATTGGACTCCAATTTCGGAAATAAATGTTTCTGATGCCCAAAACGGATGTTTTCCTATGTAAAATTAACCAATAATTACAAATTTGTGGTCAAAAATGAGCTCGGCCTACTAGATTTAGAAATACTTGAAGATAAATAGATAAATAGATGAGACAAACATCAAAAATGCTGGAAAATAGACTCAAATTTAAAAAAATATGTTTTTTGATATCCGAAACTGATATTTTCAATAAATAAAATTGAGGTCTAAAATGACCTCCGCCAACTAGATTAGGAAATATTTAACGATAATTAGTTCAGTCAAACACTGAAAAGGCTGGAAATTGGCTCTAATTTCGTCTTAAGCCTGAAATGAGGCCAAGAAATAGAAATTTGATGACTCGAATGCCCTCAGCGCTTTATTTTTTTTAGTTTGTAAAATTTTAATTAAAAAATCTTGTTTGTGGGTGAAATCTCAAGTTGGAGTGAAGAGTTTTATTTGGGTCTTTTCCTGCGAGAGGCACACTTTGTGGCCTCGCCGTAAATGAAGTAATCTGTTTAGCGATCGTTCCACAAGGTAACCTCTGACCCAAAGTCCCTTATGTCATCAAAGACTCGCGACACGAGTAGTAACTTCTCTCCTTGTCCCCTCCTCCTACCTGAGCCTGAAATTGGCAAGAAAACGCAATTAAATGTATCAAAAATCTCCCAAACATAACACGACTGAAATTTATTCTCACTCGAAACTATTAATAATCGGCCAGAAACCCCCGTTACGTGTAAATTAGACTCTTAATTAACTATAAAGTTTAAGAAACCGAAAGATAAATGATCCGGTGTTAAAATATTACGAGACCCCCGCGGTTTAATACCGCTGAGAACGCGAGATGTTTATTAACCATACGAAAATAACTCCACACTCGTAATTCCGCGAATGTTGTGTGTTGGACCACCTTTGTTGGGGGAATTTTTCTGTCACGCTTAAGGTAATTCGAAACGTACACTTACTACTTACGTTCGGATATTAGAGAATGATGAATTGTGGCATTTTGGAGCCGAGCCAAAAATGCTATTTGCAAATTTTCTCGGTACGTTACTATTTTTGTGTTCGATCGAGACAGGGTCGGGACACGGAAACATATTAAACTTGATGTTTTTTCCGACTTGAACGATGTTTAATTGTAGGATGCTTGACAAAAGATCGTTTGTAGGAGGTTTAACGACTGACGAAAAGTGGGACTCGAACGAACGTCGACACTTTTCAACTGATGAATGCCATTTTTTATTACTTCATAACTCACTTGTCAAAATAGTTTACTCAATTACAAAACACATTTTATTCAAACTAAAATTAAATTACTTTCGTTTTCAGGAATTTTATGAAACTAACATTGAGTCGTTTCAAATTACACTAATAATTTTTTATAGTGTCTGAAGTGGCAATTCTGTTATGCAAATTGGTCTAAGAATGCCAAATTGGTCATCTAAAATTAGCTCAGCTTAATAGATTAAGAAATAGGGGAACGGCCTAGTAGCAGCTTAAGCAAATTTAAAAAATGCTGGAAAATCATTTCAAATTCCATGAATATTTTTTTTTATAATCATAATTGGCATTATTCTTATGTAATTTGATCTGGGGATTCTAAATCTGTCTCTCAGAGTTATCTCCGGCTACTAGATTAGAAAATATCAGCACATAAACATATTTTTTTTGAGCAAAAATTAAAAATTCTGGAAATTCGACTTCAGTTTCTATAATAAATTTTTCTATTACATAAGATAGTACTTTTCTAATGTAATTTGATCCACAGATACCAAATCTGTCACTCAAAGTTATCTCCGCCCACTGGATTAGAAATATCAGCACATAAACATATTTTTTTTTGAGCAAAAATTAAAAATCCTGGAAATTTGACTTCAGTTCCCATAATAAATTTTTCTATAACATAAGATAGTACTTTTCTATTGTAATTTGATTCAGGGATTCCAAATCTGTCACTCAAAGTAAGCTCCGCATACTAGATTAAGAAAAATCCGTTTACATATAAGTTCTAACACAAGTAAAAATGAGAAATCCTGGAAAATGGGCTTCAGTTTTTACAATCAATTTTTGTATTACATAAAATGGTCATTTGCTTATGTAATTTTATCCGAGGATTCACAATCTGTGACTTAAAATTGCCTTCACTTACTAGATTAGAAAATATCAGCACATGTGTATTTTTTTTTGGGTTAAAAAGAAAAATCCTGGAAATTCGACTTCACTTTCTATAATAAATTTTTCTATAACATAGGATAGTCCTTTTCTATTGTAATTTGATCCAGGGTTTCCAAATTTGTCACTCAAAGTAATCTCCGCCAACTAGATTAAGAAAAATCGGCATATATATAAATTCTATCAGGAGTAAAAATGAGAAATCCTGGAAAATTGACTTCAGTTTCTACAATAAATTTTTGTATTACATTAAATGGTCACTTTCATATGTAATTTAATCCCAGAATTCAGAATCTCTAACCTAAAATTGCTTTCGCCTACTAGATTAGATCGAAAATATCAGCACATGTGTAATTTTTTTTGAGCAAAAATAAGAAATCCTGGAAAATGGTCTTCAGTTTTCAAAATAATTTTTTCTATAACATAAGATGGCACTTTTCTTAAATAATTTGATCTGGTAATTCCAAATCTGTGACTTGAAATTGCCTCCGCTTACTAGATTAGAAAATATCAGCACATATATGCGTTCCAACATGAGCAAAAATAAAAAAT
>NW_025401050.1:10744610-10747818 GCF_015345945.1 Tribolium madens
CGTTCCAACATGAGCAAAAATAAAAAATGCTGGAAAGTCGACTTCAGTTTCTGCAATAAATTTTTGTATTACATAAAATGGTCACTTTCTTATGTAATTTGATCCCAGAATTCAAAATCTCTAACTTAAAATTGCCTTCACCTACTAGATTAGAAAATATCAGCACATGTGTAATATTTTTTTGCGCAAAAATGAGAAATCCTGGAAAATCGACTTCAGTTTTCACAATAATTTTTTATAACATAAGGTGGCAATTTTTGGAAGTAATTTGATCTGGTGATTCCAAATCTGTGACTCAAAATTGCCTCCGCCTACTAGATAAGGAACTATCGGCACATATACGTTCAACATGAGCAAAAACTGAAAATCCTTTCTAAAATAAATTTTTCTGTTACATAAAATGACAATTTTCTTATGTAACTTGGTCCCAGAATTCCACATCTGTAACGCAAAATTGCCCCCGCCCACTAGATTAGGCAATAACGGCTCAAAAATGAGAAAAACTCCGACATTCCATCAAAAGACTATTTTTAAAATTGGTGTAATTGTGTTTTTTTTTGATTTTGTGTGTGTTATTAGTTCGTGTCAATTTATTTTCGTTTGGCTTCCATTTGGGAAATCATCTCGTGTCGGCGTTCCATTGGCCGCCCATTTAGTGTCAGGTGTTGAGTTCCACCTGCCTCTAAGACAGGTATAAATGGAGTCACTCACCGAAAGCAGCTCCCTAATAGATTCTCTCCATCTTGTCACGTTCACTCGACCCATCCGAAATTTCTCACTATACGTCTCAATTTCGTGTTTTTTCCTCTCTCCTCGCATCTGTCACTCTTAACAATACGACAAATCGCGGCGACTGTTTTTTTAACTTTCGCAGAAAGGATTAAGAGTTTTTGATACGACAAATGTGTTATAAATCGTCGAATGTTTCCAAGTTGTACCGTAATTCTTCTTTTCGGATTGATAAAACTTGGAGTAAATAGACGAACGTAATTTCCTTCCAATTTGTTAATGATTGCGATAAATATACGTCCGGTCGTATCGACGACATGCGATTTTAGTGCCGTCTTGGCGGACAATCAGAAAAGATAGGTGAAAATTGCGACAAACAACAAACTTTTAAGTGAGAGCTAATTCAATTCATGCTTTTTTCTTCACGGTTGTAAATTTTTACTCGTCATAAAATGCGTTTTTTTGAGCATTAAAACGTCCAGTAAAATTGATTTAGACATTTGTAACTGGCTCCGCCCACCGGTTTTAGACATGCTGATGGTTTTTTGGAAACAATCTAGTCAAGCTTAACGAAATGTGGCAATTAACCAAAATAGCTTAATATTTGGAAGAAATAAAATTTGTTTGGTTAAAATCAATCCAAGGATTTTATTTCTGTACGTTTTAATAGACTCCGCCCACTAGAATAGATATAGCAAATGTTTGAAAAATTCTTGTTTCGAAGGTAAAGCAGTTTAAAATTTGATAATTTTGCATAAAATTGGTGTTTTCTTGTGTAGAATTGTTCGAACATTGTGAATCTGTCACTTGAAATTGGCTCCGCCCACTAGTTTTTTAAATACTGGCTAATAAAGCAAATACTTAGGATAAATGACAAGCTTCTTGGAAAATTAGCTATAACCATGTAAATAAATTTAATTTTTTTACCAAATTTACATTATCTGATGTAAAAGGATCCAAAAATTGCAAATCTGTTAAGCAAAATTAACTCCGCCCACTATAGTTTAAAAAAAATCGACAAATAAGTGCCCGGCCTGTGACAAATGCTCGTTTCTTCGGAAAATTAGGCCTAAAATTTTCAAGAAAATTTTTTCAATACTCGAGATTGGTGTTTCTTATGTAATTTGATCCAAGAATTATGAATTTATCGGTTACGATTGACTCCGCCTATCATTTTTTTAAATACAGGCTAATACAGCAAGTACTTAGGATAAATGACAAATTTCTTAGAAAATCAGCTAAATTGTCTTAAATAAATTTAATTTTTTTTACAAAAATGACATTTTCTGATGTAAAATAATCTGACAAGTGCGACTCTCTTAAACAAAATTAACTCCGCCCACTAGTTTTAAGAAATCGGCAAATAAATGCCTAGCTTGGGACGTTTCTGTGAAAAATCAAGTAAATTTTTTTAAATAAATTTCTTTAATCCTTAGAAAAGGTGTTTTTTATGTAACTTGACTTTAGGGATTACGAATTTGTTGATTACGATTGACTCCGCCTATCAGTTTTTGAGATAAAAGCTAATGCAGCAAATACTTGGGATAAATGACAAATTGTCGGAAAATCAGCTAAACTAACTTAAATAAATTTTATTTTTTTTACAAAATTTACATTTCCTGATGTAAAATCATCCGACAATTGCAAATCTGTTAAAAAAATTGGCTCCGCCCACTAGTTTTAAGAAAATCGACAAATAAATGCCTGGCTTGAGACAAATTTCTTCGAAAAATTAAGCCTAAAATTTTTACGAAAATTGTTTTAATGCTTAGAATAGATATTTCTAATGTAATTTGATCCAAGGATTACGAATTTGTCGGTTATAATTGACTCCGCCCGTCAGGTTTTGAAATACAGGCTAATGCAGCAAATACTCAAAATAAATGACAAATTTCTTGGAATATCGGTTATATTCATGTAAATACATTTCATTTTTTTTACAAAATTTACCTTATCTGATGTAAGATGATCTAAAAAATGCAAATCTGTCAAAGAAAATTAACTCCGCCCACTGGTTTTTAAAAAATCGTCAAATAAATGTCTTGCTTGAGACAAAAGCTCGTTTCTGTGGAAAATTAGGCCAAAAATTTTCAAATAAATTTCTGTGTGTTTCTTATGTAATTTGACCTAAAGATTACAAATTTGTTGGTTATAATTGACTCCGCCCATCAATTTTTGAACTAAAACATCAAATACTTGGCATAAATAAAAAAATTGTCGGAAAATCAGTTAAATTGACTTAAATAAATTTGATTTTTTTACACAATTGACATTGTCTCATGTAAAATGATCCGATAATTACAAATCTGTTACACAAAATTAGCTCCGCCCACTAGTTTTCGGCTTGAGACAAATGCTCGTTTTTGTGGAAAATCAGGCCAAATTTTTTTAAATAAAATTGTCTAATGCTTAAAATCGGTGTTTCTCATGCAATTTGATTCAAAAATTACGAATTTGTCGGTTATAATTGACTCCGCCC
>NW_025401050.1:10748918-10751850 GCF_015345945.1 Tribolium madens
TTAGAATAAATAATAAATTTGTCGGAAAATCAGTTAAAATGACTTAAATAAATTTTATTTTTTTACAAAATTCACATTGTCTCATGTAAAATGATTCGATAATTACAAATCTGTTACACAAAATTAGCTCCGCCCACTAGTTYTAAAAAAATCGACAAATAAAT
Source organism: Tribolium madens (assembly GCF_015345945.1). Lineage (NCBI taxonomy): Eukaryota > Metazoa > Arthropoda > Insecta > Coleoptera > Tenebrionidae > Tribolium > Tribolium madens. Next base: position 10,749,083 of record NW_025401050.1, read on the forward strand.
GCTCGGCTTGAGACAAATGCTCGTTTTTGTGGAAAATCAGGCCAAATATTTTCAAATAAATTTGTCTAATGCTTGAAATCGGTGATTCCCATATAATTTGATTTAAAAATTACGAATTTGTCGATTATAATTGACTCCGCCCATCAGGTTTTAATAAAAACTCATACAGCAAATACTTGACGAGTTTTGTGGAAAATCGTCTAAATTAATTCTTTTTTTAGCAAAAAATTGACATTTTCTTGTATAAAATGATCTGGGGGTTTCAAATAAGTCACTTAAAATTAGCTCCGCCCTCTAGTTTTTGAGAAAAGGACAGATGTATCACTTGCTTGAAAAAAAAACCTCGTTTTGTTGACAAAATGACTTTGTTTGTTGCAATTAACCCCGCCTACTAGTTTAGGAAGCATCGAATCTTATTATTATAGAGTTGAAGTCATCGGAAAGCCCATCGTTGGTCGTAAATCGTTCCGAGGTTATATATTTTTTCTTTGCAACGTTTTATTTATTTTTCGTCCCGCATAACTCGTCTCTAATGACGTTTACAATTTGTAGGTTAATAGCAAAATCATAAAATTTATTTTATTATCCTCAGTGATATTTTTATTATGGTCATACGGTATGCATCTTGTATATATATTTTCCCCGGTCGACTTACCTACGCAACAGGACGCATCAATTTCCACATGTTTTTCATAAATATCATCGAATCTGTTCCTGTGGTGTATTTTTGTGTAGCGGAAATTGAAAAATTTCAAACCTAAATTTAAGTCTGTTTCTTTGTTTCAGGTGAGTCAACGTGTGGCCATCACCTGGTTTGGGCGAGTATTTTCGGAGGTAAATAAAACTTGAAAGGTGTATATTTACGAGTACAAAAATACCACTCTTTGTGCTGTGTTGTGGTATTTTAAAACGGGCGTCTGGCTGAAAGGTGTCTCACAATGCCAGGTAGATGTCGTGCCAGCTTCGAACCTGTCGTCGATTTGTCACTTTTTAATTTCGCTAGAGAGTTGGAAATTCCGATTTACCTTTTCGATTAGAGAAAAGCGGGAGTGGAGTCAATCTCCGCTTTTATGACGGCATAAAATTAATGCAAATCTCAAGATACACCTTGTTTGTCGTCTGCGAGGAATAAGTTATAAAATTGCGAAGCGTTTACCTTCCAAGTCAAACACAGAGCAAATCTTTCGAAATATGCAAAGTGTGAACCACTTAAGGGTTAATATAACAAGGAGCGCCACTTTTAATCGGATTTTCATGTCGGATAATTAAAATACATCAACGTTGGAGGAGTACACGGAGACGCGAAATCTTTCTAATTGCTAATTATAACTCTGTGTATTTTATAAATTGAGATTCTAATCGGACAATCATGATAATGAATTAATCGCCGAATTCGAAGCCGCAAAATGAACCACTTTTAATTACTTCGAGTTTTGAAAGGTGCTGATAAGAAAGAGAAAAAGGCGACTCAAAGACAATCAACACAAACAATTACACGACCACAAATTTTGCGTTAACTTTAGGCCAAAATAGTACGCATTCAAAAAATTTCAATTTCAGAAAAACCGAAAGAACTTTTGCAAAATACGCAAAACAAACGTATTATTGTTATTATTATTATTAAAAAAATTATTTCGGAGTTTTGAGGAAAAAAAGTGGCCAGTCTTATTAATTAAGACCTGGAGAATACAAATATGGCAAACACGCCTTTAAAGCGTCTCAAAATAAGCTGTTGATTTTTAAGGGTCACTCTAAGATATCCCTAAGAACCCCAAAAATTACACAACGCTTTTGTACTTCTGTGATCTTTCGCTGCAAAGTTAGGGGGACGATACATAAATATTTTTTGTTATGTGCCTCTCTAAAACCCATCGAAAGAATTTTTGCAAAACTAAGCGATTATTATTATTATTAATAATAATAAAAAAGTAATTTTGAAATTTTGAGGAAAAAAAGTGGCCAGTCTTATTAATTAAGACTTGGAGAATACAAATATAGCGAACACAACTTTAAAGCATCTCAAAATAAAATATCGTTTTTTTAGGGTCACTCTAGGATATCCCTACAAATCCCGAAAATTGCACATTGGAATAACTTTTCTGTATTTTTGTCATCTTTCAGCACAAATATAATCGATTGATGCCCCTCTAAACCCCACCGCAAGAATTTTTGCAAAATACGCAAAACCAAGCGATTATTATTACTATTATTGAACAAGTAATTTTGAAAATTTGAAGAAAAAAAGGTCCAGTCTTATTAATTAAGACTTGGAGAATACAAATATAGCAAACACGACTTTAAAGCGTCTCAAACTAAAATGTCCATTTTTAAGGGTCACTCTAAGATATCCCTAAGAACCCCGAAAATTACACAATAGAATAACGCTTTTGTACTTTTGTGATCTTTTGCCGCAAAGTTAGGGGGACGATACATAAACATTTTTGTACAAACATAATCGTTATATGCCCCTCTTAAACCCATCGAAAGAATTTTTGCAAAACTAAGCGATTATTATTATTACTAATAAAAAAGTGATTTTGAGATTTTGAGGAAAAAAAGTGGCCTGTCATATTAATTAAGACTTGAAGAATGCAAATATAGCAAACACAACTTTAAAGCGTCTCAAAATAAAATATCGTTTTTTCAGGGTCACTCTAGGATATCCCTACAAATCCCAAAAATTGCACAATGGAATGACTTTTCTGTATTTTTGTCATCTTTTAGCACAAATATAATCGATTCATGCCCCTCTAAACCCCACCGCAAGA
>NW_025401050.1:10752425-10760110 GCF_015345945.1 Tribolium madens
GACTTTTCTGTATTTTTGTCATCTTTTAGCACAAATATAATCGATTCATGCCCCTCTAAACCCCACCGCAAGAATTTTTGCAAAATACGCAAAACCAAGCGATTATTTTTATTATTATTATAAAAATGATTTTGAGGTTTTGAGGAAAAAAAGTGGCCAGTCTTGTTAATTAAGACCTGGAGGATGCAAATATAGCAGATACAACTTTAGGGCGTCTCAAAATAAAATGTTAATTTTAAGGGGTCACTCTAGGATATCTCTATAAATCCCGAAAATTGCATAATGGAGTTGTTCCTTTGTACTTTTGCGCTTTTTCGCCGCAAAGATGCATCAGGAATGGCAATTTCCTGAAGGTGTTGTAGTTTCCATCTCTGGAAATGTATATTTTATTCGCATCAGATTTAATGAAATGGTCCCGATTTCGGATTCACGTATCGCTTCCAATATCTAGGTATCACCGTATTGAATAATTGAAATTTCAATATTAGATGAAAGCATCGCCATTTATTATTCTCGTAGAGAAGAAAGATAACACGGGAAAAAATAGTTTCGTGTATTTGCAAAAGATTAGAGTGGAAAGAGTCTGGCACCGGAAGTTCCGTTATGAATAATTCATTGTAGTTTTTGTTTGGCCTGTTTCAGTCATGTGAAAAACTCTTTGACCACTCTTAGATTTTGATTATTTTACGAGGGATTTCAACTGAGATCAATACGCTACGAATACAAGCTTAATGCATATGCAATACCAAAGTAATGAACTTGCAAAGAGCAACTGTTACAACAAGTGGTATCGTCTGATCCGACGTTATTACTTAATTAAAACACGAATTCGTATTACCTTAAAAGAGAGAAGACAAGGGCATCGGTTAATCTTGGAGAAGGTGGCGCCCGACTTCCCGCAGAATTAATTGGAACTGGATTATTCCAATTAGTGCTCGGGGAGCTTTACTTCACTCCGGCTTTATAAATATTCTGATTTTGTTTAATTTTCAAGATGCTAGAGAGATTCGCGAAACGCATTGGGACTACCAACCGAAAATATATTGCCAAGGATAAATCCCGGACCCGCAAATGTTAAGGATTAGACGATTTACTCTAATCTTTGCCGTTTTCAGGACCCTAAGACGCGACAAACGATTCGACAAAGCCAAAAAATGCTTTCCACTTGCTAAAAACTTAGTTTCCATCAAAAAAACACTCTATTTGCTGTAAAAAAACTGATTTTTATATTATTTAAGTTTTCCTGGAGCAGAAACTTCCAAAAATGCCCTTAAAACGCTTCAAAATATTAAATATTATAGTTCAAAAACTGCCAACAACTGGTCTTTTGGTGGGTTTTAGAGGGGTAAAAATCGATTATGTTTGTGCAAAAATGTTTATTTATCTCCTAACTTTGCGGTGAAAGATCACAAAAGTACAAAAACGTTATTTTATTGTGTAATTTTTGGGGTTTTTAGGGATGTCCTAGAGTGACCCTTAAAAATCAACATCTGATTTTGAGACGCTTTAAATTTGTGTCTGCTATATTTGCATTCTGCAAGTCTTAATTAATAAGATTGGCCACTTTTTTTCCTCAAAACTTCAAAATCATTTTTTTAATAATAATAAAAATAATCGCTTAGTTTTGCGTATTTTGCAAAAATTCTTGCGGTGGGGTTTAGAGGGGCATGAATCGATTATATTTGTGCTAAAAATGACAAAAATACAGAAAAGTCATTCCATTGTGCAATTTTTGGGATTTGTAGGGATATCCTAGAGTGACCCTGAAAAAACGATATTTTATTTTGAGACGCTTTAAAGTTGTGTTTGCTATATTTGCATTCTTCAAGTCTTAATTAATATGACAGGCCACTTTTTTCCCTCAAAACCTCAAAATCACTTTTTTATTAGTAATAATAATAATCGCTTAGTTTTGCAAAAATTCTTTCGTTGGGTTTTAGAGGGGCACATGTCGATTATGTTTGTACAAAAATGTTTATGTATCGTTCCCGAATCTTTGTAAAGAAAGATCTAAAAAGTACAAAAGGGTTGTTCATTGTTCAATTTTCGGGGTTTGTAGGGAGACTCTTAAAAATTGATATTTTATTTTTAGACGCTTTAAAGTTGTGTTTGCAATATTTGCATCCTCCAGGTCTTAATCAATAAGACTGGCTGCTTTTTTCCCCAAAATTTCAAAATTACTTTTTTTAATTAAAGTAATAAAGTTTTTCCTATTTTGCAAAAATTCTTTCGGTGGGGTTTAGAGTGTTTGTGCAAAAAATGTTTATCTTTGTGAAGAAAGATTTTAAATCTACAAAAGAGTCATTCCATTGTGTAATTTTCGGGGTTTGTAGGGATATCCTAGAGTGATCCCTTAAAATCAAAATTTAATTTTGAGACGGTTTAAAATTATATTTGCTATATTTGCATCCTCCAGGTCTTAGTTTATAAGACTGGACACTTTTTTCCCTCAAAATTTCAAAATCACTTTTTATGAATAATAATAATAGTTTTGCGTATTTTGCAAAAAATTTTTCGGTGGATTTTAGAAGGGCATCAATCGATTATGTTTGCAAAAATGTTTATGTATTGTTTCACTACCTTTGCGGCAAAAGATCGCAAAAGTACAAAAGAGTCATTCCATTGTACAATTTTTGGGGTTTGTAGAGATATCCTAGAGTGACCCTGAAAAAACGATATTTTATTTTGAGACGCTTTAAAGTTGTGTTTGCTATATTTTCATCCTCCAGGCCTTCATTATTAAGACTGGCCACTTTTTTCCCTCAAAACTCCAAAATTACTTTTTTAATAATAGTAATAATAATCACAGTTTTGCGTATTTTGCTTAAATTTTTTCGGTGGCGTTTAGAGGGGCACAAATCGATTGTGTTTGTGCAAAAATGTTTATGTATCGTCCCCTTGCGAATAAATCACGCTTCCTAATCGATATAAATAGTGTGTTCTCTCTCAAAGTCTACATTGTAATTAAATGTGATCAAACTAAACGTAATCTAGACATCGTCTGTACCTTTCCCCGTTTGCACCGCAGGGATTTCGAACAATAGTCGGATTGTTTTGGTGGTGGACGAGCTGAAAGCTGAACGCTAAAAACAACCTGGTCAAGAGATGGGAGAGAGGCCGACAATAACTATGCCAATCAAATCCTTTACGCTTCGTCTAGTTCACACAGACCGATTTGTGTTTCATATGAAATTAATAGACAGCATTTCCATTTAATTGTTTTCGCACAAGAAAATTTCAATACCTCCAAATCGGTGTTTTACGACGACAGATTGATCAAACACCTGGGACACCCGTCGCATTTTCAACCTGAACACATATGGGAAAAGATTGATGTTCTTTCGGGTGGAAAGCGACGTACAAAAGGTCTCCGAGAAATGTTCTCTTTCATTTCACACTCGAAATTCGTGTGTTATTGATTAAAAAACTCGAAATATGCAAATTGACTTTTTTCACGAGCTACTAGTTTGATTTGTTTAGGTGGAATGTTGATGGAAAATTGGAATTTGTTTAATTGAATCAGTTGCGAGTTTTATTCGACGCTTTCCTTGAGCAATGGCTTTGTTTTTATTGAACGTTCTCCTCTCTTTATATACCTGAAAACCTGCATGCACAAGAAACAGAAACGTTACATAAAAGGAGCATAAAACGCGGATGTTCCCCCGTAAAACCAACTTTAAACTCGGCAATAAACATGACAACCAATTAAGATGTAGATTGGAGCAACTACGGTATTTACATGATGTAGGTGTGTACCGGCGTTGTTTGTTCTGTATCCGTGTGTTTGGAATAAACTCTGAAAAGGCAACGGAAATGCCTCCGACTTTATGTTAATTTATTCTCTTCATTTTCGTGTTTTGTCGGGAAGAGTTTCAAACGCACACACTACGAGACCTCTTTCGACTTACAACTTTCTATTTGACGGTGTTTAGCGACTTACTACGACTAATTCATTCGCACCAAACACAAAACAAACAGAAATTACCAAACCAACATTAAACTAACTTAAAACGGCAACATAACATGGTTCAAAAGCCCTCAATTTTGGATTTTTTTATCAAAAAAAAACAGAAATTAAATTAAATTTGGGTTAATTTGCCAAAATTGAGGATGTTTTGGAGTGAAGACCTCAAAACGGTAATTTTTTGTTAAAAAACACACTAGGAATAAGAGTGTTTCAAAACCCTCAAATTTTGGAAATTTTTAATCAGAAGCCAGAAATTAAATATAGATTATTGAAGTGCTAAAATTTGGGTTAATTTGGCAAAATTTAGAGTGTTTTGCATTGGAGCCCTTAAAAAGCCCTCAAAGCCTAAATCTTTAAAAAAACAGAAAACAACCTTTACATTAGGAATAATAGTGTTTTAATTGTCCTCAAAACCAGAAATTAAATACATATTATTGAAGTGCTAAAATTTGGGTTCATTTTCAAAACTGTAATTTTTTGTTAAAAAAACACAGAAAACAACCTTTACACTAGGAATAAGAGTGTTTTAAAAGGCCTCAAATTTTGGAAATTTTTAATCAGAAAGACAGAAATTTAATATAGATTATTGAAGTGCTAAAATTTTGATTAACGTACCAAAATTGAGGATATTTTGCAGTGAAACCCTTTAAAAGTCCTCAAAACGGTATTTTTTTGTTTAAAAACACAAAACACAACCTTTACACTGGGAATAAGAGTGTTTTTATGCAAAATTTTGAAGGTTTCTCTATAGCTGAAGCCCCCAAATCTTTTTAGAATTTTTTAAATTTGAGATACCTTTACAATTGAGTCCTTCCCACTGTTTTGTTTTAGACAAATTTGAGGGTTTACTTATAGCTGAGTCCTAAAAAAAGGCTTTTAATTTTTTTAATTTAAAACAAACCTAAATTACCAAGCCAACATTAAACCAACTTAAAACGGCAAAATAACATGTTTTCAAAGCTCTCAAATTTGGGAAATTTTTAATCAGAAAACCAGAAATTACATATAAATTATTGAAGTGCTGAAATTTGGGTTAATTTGCGAAAATTTGCGAGGTTGTTTTGCAGTTTTAATGGCCCTTGAAAAGTCCTCAAAACGGTAATTTTTTGTTAAAAAACACACAAAACAACCTTTACACTAGGAATAAGAGTGTTTTTATACAAATTTTGAAGGTTTCATTATAGCTGAAAGCCCTCAAATTAATTTGGACACTTCTCAGATTTTTTTAAATTTGAGATACCTTTAAAATTGAGTCCTTCCCACTGTTGTGTTTTAGACAAATTTTAGGGTTTACTTATAGCTGAGGCCTCTAAAAGGGCTTTTAATTTTTTTAATTTAAAACAAACCTAAATTACCAAACCAACATTAAACCAACTGAAAACGGCAAAATAACATGTTTTAAAAGCCTTCAAATTTTGGAAATTTTTAATCAGAAAACCCGGAATTAAATAAAAATTATTGAAGTGCTAAAATTTGTGTTAAGTTGACAAAATTGAGGAGGTTTTGCAATAATTATGGCAGTGAAGCCCTTTAAAAGCCCTCAAAACGGTAATTTTTTGTTAAAAAAAACACCTTTATACTAGAAATAAGAGCGTTTTTATGCAAATTTTGAAGGTTTTACTATAGCTGAAGCCCTCAAATTAATTCGAGGACTTTTCAAAAAATTTTAAATTTGAGATACCTTTACAATTGAGTCTTTTTTACTGTTTACTGTTGTGTTTTAGACAAATTTGAGGGTTTACTTATAGCTGAAGCCTCAAAAAGGGCTTTGAATTTTTTTAAATTTGAAACAAACAGAAATTACCAAACCAACATTAAACCAACTTAAAACGGCAAAATAACATGTTTTCAAAGCCCTCAAATTTTGGAAATTTTTAATCAGAAAACCAGAAATTAAATATATATTGTTGAAGTTTTTGCAAAATTGAAGATATTTTGCAGTAATTATGGCAGTGAAGCCCTTTAAAAGCTCTCAAAACAGTTTTTTTTTGTTAAAAAACACAGAAAAACTTTTATACTAAAAATAACAGTGTTTTGATGCAAATTTTGAAGGTTTCACTATAGCTGAAGCTTTCAAATTAATATGAAAACTTTTTTGAAATTTGAGATACGAGTACCTTTACAATTGAGTCCTTCTCATTGATATGTTTTAGACAAATTTGAGGGTTTACTTGTAGCTGAGGCCTCAAAAATGACTTATGAGAGTTTTTAATTTTTATTTTCTATAATTGTCAGTTCAGTGTTTTTCACTGTTGAATAAAGACTGTTTTGCAAAATTAATAAATAAAAAACTTTTTTTTATTTAGATTCCAAATTTTCAATTTTATGCAATTGGAGATGACTAATTGATAAAAATCTCCTCTCATGATCTCTAATTTGGGCGTCTGCGACTTGACATTTGAAAATTTCCTTTATCATCGATAATTTTCGTCGATAACACCATCACGTCACGCGTTCTCTAAACAGAATAAATTCAAGCGGGAAAGACAGCAGATGAAAAATAACAAGTGAACAAGTCGACGTTACAACGAAACCATCGTGTTGTCATAAAATAAATTGAATTTCAAATAAGTTCGTTGATAAAATTCAGACCTGGCGTCGTTTCTGATGCACAATAAAGGGTTTAATCTTTTTCTCTTGTTGCGACGATGGCAAACACCACCACCACCACATCGATTATTTCTTCTTCTTGTTGTTATTTCAGGTAAAACAACTCGAGATAAATGATGATGATTTGCCGGAAACTTAGCCTACGTCATATCCTTCAGGTCTGCCAACTCTATCCATCACAGCAGCTCCCGAGTCTTAATCACCGTCGGAGAAATATTAAACCTAGTTTGTCCGACCTGTCCATGTGTTGCGATCACTCGAAAGCCGACCGGAAAAACGAATTCATCTCCGACTTAATGAAAATTGACTCTCTCGAGACAATAAAATCATTTACGAGCTCCTTGTTTTACCCGTCGAAGTATCAAAATAATCCATTTACGACTTCCACCTCGCGAGCACAGCTCGATTTAAAGCAATGACCCCTCTTTTTCGATAATTAAGAAAGGCGATTTAAAAGCGAGAGAGAACAGGTGGAAAAATACATTTCATTTGGAATTCCTCGTATGTGGCTTCGATACGTACAATTTGTTTCGCACAGACACGCAAATAAATTTAACAAGACACTTTTTTAAAAAAATACAAGAAAACATTAATCAAGAGGATTCGATCTGTTTTACAGTGTTCGAGTGCCAGCATAGCGACGATGAAAGCAAGAAAAAGATATCGGTTGGAAATTTTTTGAAAAGAACACTTTTGAAACACTGCCAACGATAATAGGCGGACTGATTAAATAATTAGACGTGAGAAATACTGAACATTTTCAACGATTTTTTTTATTCTAAAGTTGTGATATTCTAAAAATTTTAAATTGCTTAAAAATTGCCTAAAAATAAAGTTATTCTCACTGCAAGAGCATTTACATACATTTATTGCAAGTTTAAACTTCAAACAGTCTGTTTTGAGGGCTTTGGGAAAAGAAATAAGGGCACAATTACTGCTAAGCATTCGTTATTTTGCAAAACAATCTTTATTCAACAATAGAAAATATCTTAAAATTATAAAAAATTAAAGTCTTTTAGAAGTCATTTTTGAGGGCTTCATCTATAACAAAACCCTCAAATTTGTCTAAAAAAACCTTTAATTTTCAGTGTAAAGGCCTTGTTGAGTC
>NW_025401050.1:10760505-10763365 GCF_015345945.1 Tribolium madens
GCTTCATCTATAACAAAACCCTCAAATTTGTCTAAAAAAACCTTTAATTTTCAGTGTAAAGGCCTTGTTGAGTCGTTTTTTGCACGTTTCATCTTTAAACAAACTATTTTGAGGGCTTTGAAAATAATATAAGGGCTTCCCCATCACAATTATTGGTAAACATATTATTATACTTAATTTTGCAACAGTCTTTATTTAACAATGAAAAGCTCTCAACAAAAAAATATTTCAAACTAAAAAAAATAAATCCTTTCAAAAGTCATTTTCGAGGGTTTCAGCTATAAGTAACCCTCAAATGTGCCTAAAAAACACTCTAATTTTTTGTGTAAATGCCTTCTTGGATCGTTTTTTGCAAGTTTCAAATTCAAGCATAGTGTTTTGAGGGCTTTGAAAAAAATGAAGGGCTTTTCTATCATTCCACAACATTTTCAATTTCAATTATGGCCTTTATTCAACAAAGAGAAACTTCCAATCAAAAAATTATCTCAGAATTAGAGAAGCCATTTTTGAGGGCTTTAGCTATAAGTAAATCCTTAAATTTGTTTAAAAAACACACTGTATTTCAGTATAAAAGCCTTCTTCGGTCGTTTTTTACAAGTCTCAATTTTAAACAAACGGTTTTGAGGGCTTTGAAACAAAATAATAGCTCTAATTAAGAAAATTGAAAAGCCCTTTAGAGGTCATTTTAGAGGGCCTTAGCTATAAGAAAACCTTCAAATTTGTGTAAAAAAACACTCTGATTTTTAGTGTCAACATACCGTTTTAAGGGCTTTGAAAAATAAAGAAATTTTTCTATCACAATTAGTTCTAAACATATTTAATTAATTTTAAAATATAATTAAAACAGTCTTTATTCAACAGTGAGAAGCACTCTCTCAAATTAATGTTATAAGGGCTTAACGAAACAATAAAGGGCTTCATTTGCTATTTTGTGACACAAATTTAAAAAAATCTGCTAAAAAATTCGGTTAATTTTTTTTGTGAATGTTATTATTGCAACAATAATTTTGCAGATTTGAATAAAAAATCTTGTTAATTAAGATCTGGACAAATTGACAAGCAAATTGCCCCTCTTGGACCCAGCGCAAGAATTATTGAAAAACTTGCAAAAATGAGCGTTTATTATTATTATTATTGAAAAGTAATTTTGGTGTTTCGTTGAAAAAAGTGGCCAGTCCTATTGATCAGCACCTGGAGAATGCAAATATGACCATTAAAATATTAAAGCTTCTCGAAATAAAATTATTTTTTTGAAGTATCAATTTTGAGACAAAACATTCTTTAAAATCGATTTTGTTCATTTTTTCCTTACTTTTTTAGTATAAAAAGTAGCTGGCCTTATCAGTTGGGACCTGTAAAATGTAAATATAGTAAATATAAATCTATCGCGTCTCAAAATAAAATTTCGATTTTTTTGGGGTTACACTAGAAACTTGAATTTCTAAAATTCCGAAATAAAAAGTAGCTGGTCCTGTTAATTATGGCCTACAGAATACCAGTTTAACAAAGCATCTTAAAATAAAATTTCGATTTTTCTCCAGTTTTTATTTCATTCAAAGAGTAAAAAATTGTGTTTTAATTGTTGGACTTGTTTGGGCACATTTATACCTTTTTTTTCTTCTATTCGGAACACGAATACTAAAAAACAACCTAATTCGCTGTTTACATTGTAAAAAGCATGATTTTTATGTAAAATGTCTGTCTTCGGTGCCAAAACTTTCACCTGTGCAAGTTTGAATTGAATTGGTGTGAGTTTTTCGTGCAATGTAGCGAATTCCGATGAGTTTCTTTTTGAATTTTATTTGCGAATATTTCTTTCCGTATTGACGTGTAAACAAGTGGAAAAGCATTACGGAAGTGGCAAAGTATTCATCATTGTGATGTTTGGACTAGTTGGCAACGTCTACATTAACCTTTACTGACTTACTCAATTCGTGAAGAGGGCGAATTTATCAGTGATTTAGTGCCCAAATTTAAATTCTAAATTAAGTGTTGTAATGTAAACAATTGTAGAAATCTGGAAAACAAAAGCGGTTTAAGAGAGGTGCGCGAATAATTCCGCAGGAAGATTATACATCATTGAGACAGGCTCAACAGCCGGCAACCGCCTCTCCTCTACCTTGTTTTATAAAGATAACCATAATAATTAAATCCGTCTCTCCTTCTCTTTCCAAGTTCTAAATCCTCCAAGTCTGTTACCTATATGACAATGACGAGAAACCTTCCCCTAATCCCGCCACATGTAGGATATGGAATTGCGACTTGATCCTCGCCTTGTAAGTCTGCATAAACTGACTCGTTTCAAATTAGACTTATGTCACTTGCGGCAAATATTATCATGAAAATGTTTGTTTAAGAGAGAGGTACATCTGTAGTAAGTGGATGAAAGAGATACGAAACGTTGGATTACCACTAGAGATATTTTTCGAGATTGGGACACGATATTTGCATCCTAGTTCAACGATTGTTTTTGGACCAAGTGAACTTTGCTCCAAGAGATGACATAATTTACGGATTTCCGGTGACGGGGCACTCACAGACTCTTTAAGAGACAAATTCGGACAAGAATTGAGAATTTTTTTTATTGGTCCTTTCACTTTTCTTTTATTCATTCTTTAATTTTTTTCTGTACTTTTTGAAAGTGGAGTTTCAAAAATTCGGTAAAGTTTGAAAAAATCAAATTGGGAATTTTTTTCTATTTTGAAGAATTCAAAGCTTTTATTCTTAGAGAAACCCATAAAAACCACAAAGATCGTACTTTTAATCTCTTTCAAATCTAAATCTGAGAATTTTTCTTATGCTAGATCTCAAATTTATTACAAACATATTAATCCTTTTATTTTTCCTTTTTCATTCTTTA
>NW_025401050.1:10764910-10783235 GCF_015345945.1 Tribolium madens
GAAACCCATAAAAACCACAAAGATCGTACTTTTAATCTCTTTCAAATCTAAATCTGAGAATTTTTCTTGTGCTAGATCTCAAATTTATTACAAAAATATTAATCCTTTTTCTTTTATTCATACTTTCATTTTTTTCTGAATTTTTTGAAAGTGGAGTTTCAGATTAAATAACAAAAATTCAGTTAAGTTTTCAAAAATCAAAATCCGAGTTTTTTTCTATTTTGAAGAATTTAAAGTCTTTATTCTTAGAGAAGCCCATAAAAACCGTCCATCGTAATTGAAGCCCTCAAACGCCCTTTAATTTATTACGTTCTTAAGATCATGGCAAATTATTTGTTCATTTTTTTTAGATTCGACAAAATTAAAAGTGAATTAAAGGTAATTTAAAAGAATATTAAAGCGGTTTCATTAACCCTTAAAATCTACACTTAGATATTCTTATTTTAGGAAGATTAAGGGCTAATCAAACAAACAGGCTACGAAACACATACACCTTAGACCCTATAAAATTTTGAATAGATTGACTTTCGAAATGTAAAAAATTATTATCAAGCCCTCAATTCCGTTCCTAAGCCCTTAAAAAAATCTGTTGTAAAATTTCTTGTAACAAATTTTTTATTTAATTTTTTGAATATTTTTTTTATTTATGTAGATGGTGCAACAATTATTTAATTTTGAGTTGGGCTCTGGTAGCCCTTAACTTTTTGAAATATGAAATTTTAAAAGGATTTATAATGTCGCATAACTTTCTAAAAACATAGGGGAATTTTTGAAGCCCTCTATAGCCCTCAAATATTTTGAGAGAAACTTGTGGTTAAAACAACCTATATTTTTCACATTATAAAATATTGAATCGATTCAATTTATTGGTCTAGAAAATGGTTGTAAAGGCTTGAGTCACGCTGCTGAGCCCTTAAAATCCCCGTTAAGGGTTTCGAAAAGAAGTTTTATTTATTTTTTTTTAATGATTTCAAATTTACATTTCAAAAAAAAATAAACGATTTACTGTAGTGCTCAGTATTAAAGAATGAAGAATATTGAAGTCTCTTATCGTATTGCAAAGCCCTGAAAATCTAAAAGGGCTAACAATTTTTAAAATTTAAATTTTGAGGGCTTTTCTAAAACAGAATTTTCCGAATATGAATGGATTTTTTCAATAAGATTTGTAGATTTGTAAAGCTTTCAGTCTTGCTGCTGAGCTCTTAAAATCTCCGTTAAGGGTTTCGAAAAGGAGTTTTATTTAATTTTTTTTTATATTTTTAAATTTACATTTATGGGGGCTTCAAAAAAATAAACGATTTACTGTAGTGTTCAATATTAAATGAACGAAGAATATTGAAGCCATTTATCGTATTGCAAAGCCCTGAAACTCTAAAAAGGCTAACAATTTTTGAAACTTAAATTTTGAGGGTTTTCTGAAACAGAATTTTCCGAAAATGTATGAATTTCTTTAATGATGTGTTTTTTATTTACAAGCGCTTTTCAAAAAAACTATATTTAACTTTGAAATTCTAAAATGTCAAAATGGGTAGCCTTTTAAACTTTTTCATGAGGCTTAGAATTATAATTTAGACAACATTAAACCGATTGAATGGCAATTTTGATTTATTATTTTTTGTAAATTGGCATGTTTTGGTGTAAGAGCCCTTAAAAAGCTTCAGAAAAGTAACTTCAGTTAAATTTTGTACTTACTTTAAAATCTTTATTTTACAGTTCTAGAACAAAGGAGTTAAACTTTTAAAAGTTAATAGTTCTTAAAAGACTTATAATTACAAAAATATTGAAAAGTTAAGTAATTTTTCATGAAAAGCCTTCAGTTTATCTCAAACGAGAGCATTTTATTAGAGATTTACAACTGCGAATAAGTTTTTTTTCTTGTTATCAAGCCAAAGCCGGGCTTTTTGGCTCAAAACCCTGTAATAATTTAAATCTTAGTCAATTGTGTTGTTTTTCAGCAATGCAATCAATCCAATTCATCCCGTCAATTGGCCCTAAAACTCATGATGACTGTAAAAATCTGCATCGCATCATCCAAACCGATAAAATTTATCCTCGTTCGAAAAATCCACCCCCGATATTTACCCCTCCGACCTTGTTGAACTTTTACTCTCTCTCAAATTAGATATAATCAACTCACACATTTGTTTGCATTGTAAGCTTCAGGAAGGAAGCAAACAATCGCTTCGAGGTAAACGAATCCGGCTTAAATCTGCCATTAATATCGAGGCCTCTCTTCAAACATGAGCGCATTTTTCGTCTCGACAAACGAGAACGCAAGCGACACCCAGCGGATGCCGATGCACGAACACAGACGGCGTCCACAGATGGCGTCGACTTGCTGAAATTACTGAAAGTTTCAGCGCGCGGGAAACGGCGCCATCAACCGTTCACCTGACAGGATGGACGTTGTTTAAAATATTAAAGAGGTTAATTGCCGTTTCCGCAATTTCGGACGATGACGAAAACTACCAGAGGAAACTTTTTTCAGGACATTAAACCACTTAATTGGCTGTCGTTTGCATTTTTATCGCTAGATTTACCTCCAAGGGGCTTAATTGTTGAGATTTTTTAAATTCATTTTAATCGAGGGTCGTTGGGGATAATTTAGCACAAACAGACTCCTAGTCTCTCTCTGTAATTTATTTTTATGATTTCCGGTTTCTTATCTTTAAAAAATTGAAGAGTAGAGATACTGAATTCTTGTCTTACCAAAGTTTTTTCTTCCTTGTGATTTTTCCCATTTTTATTTTATAATTTTTGTAACCTTTTCCTGTTTAGGCAAAGTCGATTTTTGGTGTATTTGTCTTCAAAACAAAAAACAAAATTTTCTGATATAGATTATTCGATTATGTATGGATTTTTTTAATAAGATTTGTAAAGATTTTATTCTTGCTGCTGAGCCCTTAAAATCCCCATTAAGAGTATTGAAAAGGAGTTTTATTATTTTCTTAAAATATTTTTAAATTTACATTTATGGGGGCTTCAAAAAAAAATAAACGATTTACTGTGTTGCTCAATATTAAATGAATGAAAAATATTGAAGTCTTTTGTCGATTTGCAAAGCCCTGAAAATTTAAAAGGGTTAACAATTTCTAAAATTTTGAGGGATTTTCTGAAACAGAATTTTTCGAATATGTATGGATTTTTTCAATAAGGTTTGTAAAGCTTTTAGTCTTGCTACTGAGCCCTTGAAATCCCCGTTAAAGGTTTTGAAAAGGAGTTTTATTATTTTTTTAAAATGTTTCTAAGTTTACAATTATGGGGGCTTCAAAAAAAAATAAGCGAGTTACTATAGTGCTCAATATTAAATGAATGAAAAATATTGAAGCCTTTTATCGTATTGCAAAGCCTTGAAAATCTAAAAAGGCTAAAAAAAAATTTTAAATTCAAATTTTGTGGGCTTTTTTTGAAACAGAATTTTTCCAATATGTATGGATTTTTGCAATAAGGTATGTAAAGCCTTTGGTCTTGCTGCTGAGCTGAGGGTTTCGAAAAGGAGTTTTATGTAATTTTTTTTAAATGTTTTTAAATTTACTTTTATGAGGGTTTAAAAAAAATAGACGATTTGGTGTAGTGCTCAATATTAAATGAATGAAGATTATTATCGAATTGCAAAGCCCTGAAAATCTAAAAGGGCTAACAATTTTAAAATTTAAATTTTGAGGGCTCTTCTGAAACAGAATTTTCTGAATATGTATGGATTTTTTTAATGATGTGATTTTTATTTTTAAGGGCTTTCCAAAAATCTTGCTAATACGTGTGAAATTCTAAAATATCAAAACGGGTAGCCTTTTAAACTTTTTTATGAGCCCTAGAATCATAATTTAGACAACATTAAACCGATTTAATGGCAATTTCGATTTATTATTTTTTGTAAAATTGGCATGATTTGGTGTAAAAGCCCTTAAAAAAGCTTCTGAAAGGTATAGTAGCCCTCAAAATTTATTTTAACCGAGGGTCGTGTGGGATAATTTAGCACAAACAGACCCCAAGTGTGTCTGTAATTTATTTTTATGATTTCCGGTTTCTTATCTTTTAGAAATTGAAGAGTATTAGATACTGAATTCTTTTCTTATCAATTTTTGTAGTTTTTTTCTTCTTTGTGTTTAGGCAAAAGTCGATTTTTGGTGTATTTGTCTTCAAACAATAAAAAAAATTAAAATTTTCTGCAAATATTGTCTTTTTTATCCCATTTTTTTGAATAAATCAGAAAAAGAGTTAAAGTTGTGATAATTATGTGGAATTTTTTCCAGCATCTCGTCATATCGACCCACGAAATGACTCACGACCCTCCCCCGCCCCTCTTGTCCACTGACCCCTTCCCGAAATAACTCGTATAGAAATTTAATTACCGTAGCAATAACGAAAATGAACCGTTTGATAAATGAGTACATTTAACTAATTGCCAGTTATCTGATTACACCTAGCGGAAAAGACAACCACCGTCGTATACGACGTGCCACGTTGAGAGTAGGCCGTTTTTGCACCAAATCCGGAACGATATATCCCGGAAAATCCGGGCAAAAACCGATTCAATACACTAAAGTGCTCCGGTGTGCTGCTAACAATGCTGAAGCCCGGACAGGACCGCACTCACCCATCCGACACCTTTGTAAACAAAAAAATCAACAAAAGTGGCACATAAGGGACGCCCTGGGGCGCCACATTTACAAATTTGACGTTTTTTTATAATTTTCACATTGCTTGATGTATGTGGAGCACAAGTATCGAGCTAATACCGATTTTAAATAAATAGCATGGGGACGCGAGAGGTGGCCTGCAGGACGCCAAATAATTTTGCGAAAATTAATAGTTTTTTGGCATTTTTGTGTTATTTCAAGTGTGTTGATAAAAAGTAATTACTTTTGTGGTCGTTTTTTGGCTCAGAGTATACAAAAAATTATTAAAAGAGGGACCCGTGAGGTGACTTGAGGGGCGCCAAGTAATTTTCCAAAATTTGGTGGTCTTTCAATATTTTCGTGTTGTTTCAAGCGTTTCGATGAAAAGTAATTAGTTTTTTAATCGTTTTTTTGACACAAACTGGAAAATAAATGAATAGGAGAGGGATACGGGAGGGGGGTTGCAGGGCGGCATAAAATTTTCCAAAGTAACCGGTTTTTTAGTCATTTTTGGCACAGGCTGAAACAATTTTGAGGAATATGAGAGGGACCCAAGACGTGACTTGAGGGGCGCCGAAAAATTTCTTAAAATTTGGTAGTATTTCAATATTTTCGTGTTCTTTCAAGTGTTGTGATGAAAAATAATTACTTTTTTAATCGTTTTTTCACACGGAGTGACAAATAAATGAATAGGAGAGGAATACGGGAGGTGGGTTGTAGGGCGCCAAAAAAATTCTCAAAATGTGGTGTTTTTTTCCAACTTTCGTCATGTTTGAAGTGTGCTGATGAAAAGTAATCGGTTTTTTGGTCATTTTTGGCACAGGCTGAAACAATTTTAACGAATAGAAGAGGGACTCGAGAGGTGACTTGAGGGACGCTGGAAAATTTCTCAAAATTTTGGGGTTATTCAATATTTTCGTGTTATTTCAAGTGTTGTGATGAAAAGTAATCAATTTTTTTTCGTTTTTCTGACACGGAGTGAAAAACAAATGAATAGGAGAGGAATACGGGAGGTGGGTTGCAGGGCGGCAAAAGTTTCGCAAAATTTGGTGTTTTTTTTGGAACTTCCGTCGTGTTTGAAGTGTGCTGGTGAAAAGTAATCGGTTTTTTAGTAATTTTTTGCACAGGCTGAAACAATTCTAATGAATAGAATAGGGACCCGAGAGGTGACTTGAGAGACCCCAAACAATTTCCCAAAATTTGGTGGTTTTTCAATATTTTCGTGTACTTTTAAGTCTTGTAATAAAAAGTAATCAGTTTTTTAATCGGTTTTTTTTGACACGAGTGAAAAATAAATGAATAGGAGTGGGATAAGAGAGGTGGGTTGCAGGGCGGCGAAAAATTTCGCAAAATTTTGTGTTTTTTCGGAACTTCGGAAAAGTAATCGGTTTTTTAGTAATTTTTGGCATAGCCTGAAACAATTTTAACGAATAGAAGAGGGACCCGAGAGGTGACTTGAGGGGCGCCGAATAATTTCTCAAAAATTGGTGGTTTTTCAGCATTTTCGTGTCGTTTCAAGTGTTGTGATGAAAAGTAATCAGTTTTTTGATCGTTTTTTTTGACCCGGATTGAAAAATAAATGAATAAGAGAGGAAAACAAGAGGTGGGTTGCAGGGCGCCAAAAAATTTCAAAAAATGTGTTTTATTTTGGTACTTTCCTCGTGTTGAAAGTGTGCTGATGAAAAGTAATCAGTTTTTTCGTCCGAATTATTTTGCGAAAATTGTTGTTTTTCAGGAATTTTCGTGTGTTGATGCATAGTAATCGTGTTTCTTGTGTCGTGTCGTGCAAAAAATGAGAGTTTTGATGGATTTGCGTGGAGTACGTCTCTGTATCGTTCTCTTTAGGTATTGTTCGGTCCTAATCTTAATTGATGCCCCACCGTTATCCATCATAACGAGAGATGAAGCTATTCCTTTCGGCTGTCAGCGAGACAGAGCTCGTCGCCGTGGCACTTGAGTGCGTCTGCCAAGAATGGAGCCGGGGATGATGCGAGGAAGGTAACAATGTAATATGCCATTAGCAGGGAATCTGAATTGGCTTTGTTGCGGCGACGATTTGCGAAAGGGGGGCGGAACATCCCTCCAGGGAGCCCGAGCCTGAACCGAACCGAACCTTCTCTCACCTCTCTCATCTCGGGAGATTAAAAGAATCAGTTTCCTGCTTCCGATGATGATTTTTTCGAGTCACTGTGACACAAATGAAAGGAACATTTTGATTTATGCCATCGTCTAATCTATTTGACGGAATCCGAGATCAAAGACAGTGTCACGTTTCATGCGAGACGAGCTTTTTTACGCGCTCGAAAAAAATTCGGCGAGTTTGTGGAACTTTGTGGAAGACTCCCCAAAGGACTATTAAAAATTAACCCTTTTAATCGGAATGAATATGAAATTGTTAAGAAACAGGTTAATAACACTCAAGGGTGTGCTTGAATTTTCGAGATGGTGGTGGTGATCTGTCAACGATGGCTTTGACCTCGCTTTTTCGATGCGGGAGAGGCAGGTGTGGGCCATTACCTTCACTTAAGAACAATTAAAACGAAAGGTCTTTATTACTGGAGATATGAGAGTAAATGGATATAACGGTGGTTCTTTTATAAATTGAATGCCCGCACAAATACAATTGCCTTATATTAAACGTTATTGTACACAAACAATGACACGGTTAGGGTCGACATAACATATAGACTTTATTTGATAAGGGATAGATTACGGAAGAATGAGACTGAAGAGAGCACCAGTAGCTCACTTATCTTTAAATTGGCAGCAGGGACGAATTTCCTGATTAGGTACCAGCGATAAGGGCCCAATACGCAATTTACTCATTTATTTACAAGTAATTACCAAATTTTCCCTCGAAGCACACAAAAATCGACATTATACAATCCAAAGTCATAGAAACGAAACAGATTTAATTAAAAATTATAAAAACGAAAAAAAAAACAGTTTTGTCTTCTTTTTTTGGCACAGGATAAAAAAAATTAATAGAAGAGGGACCCGAGAGGTGACTTGAGGGGCGCCATATAATTTCTCAGAAATTAGTGGTTTTTCAGTATTTTTGTGTTATTGCAAGTGTTGTAATGAAAAGTAATCAGTTTTTTGACACAGGGTTTGAAAAAAATTAATAGGAGAGAAATACGAGAGGTGGGTTGCGGGGCGGCAAAAAATTTCGTAAAATTTGGTGTTTTTTCGGAACTTTTGTCGTGTTTGAAGTGTGTTGGTAAAAAGTATTCGGTTTTTTGTTCATTTTTGGGACAGGCTGAAAAAATTTCAACAAATAGAAGAGGGCCCCGAGAGGTGACTTGAGGGACACCGAATAATTTCCCGAAATTTCGTGGTTTTTCAGCATTTTCGTTTTGTTTCAAGTGTTGTAATAAAAAGTAACCGTTTTATTGAGCATTTTTTTTGACACAGAGTGAGAAAAAAATGAATAGAAGAAGAATACAAGAGGTGGATTGCAGGGAGCCAAAAAAAATTACAAAATTTGGTTTCTTTAAAACTTTCGTCGTGTTTGAAGTTTGCTCATGAAATGTAATCGGTTTTTTAGTCATTTTTAAAACAATTTTAACGGATAGAAGAGGGACCCAAGAGGTGACTTGAGGGGCGCCGAATAATTTCTCAAAATTTGGTGGTCTTTCAATATTTTCGTGTTATTTCAAGTGTTGTTAATGAAAAGTAATCAATTTTTTGATCGTTTTTTTGACACAGGATAAGAAAAAAAATGAATAGAAGAGAAATAGGAGGTGTGTTGCAGGGCGGCAAAAAATTTCGTAAAATTTTGTGTTTTTTTGGAACTTTCATCGTGTTTGAAGCGTACTGATGAAAAGTAATCGGTTTTTTTAGTAATTTTTGGCACAGGTTGAAACAATTTTAACGAATAGAAGAGAAATTAGGTGGTCTTTTAACATTTTCGTGTTTTAAGTGTTGTGATGAAAAGTAATCAGTATTTTGTTCGTTTTTTTTTGACACAGATTGAAAAATAAATGAATAAGACAAGAAAACAAAAAAATTCGAAAAATATTGTTTTTTTTTGGAACTTTCCTCGTGTTTAAAGTGTGCTGATAAAAAGTAATCGGTTTTTTAGTCATTTTTTGGACAGGCTGAAACAATTTTACGAATAAAAAGGGACCCAAGAGGTGACTTGAGGGACGCCGGATAATTTCTCGAAATTTGGTGGTTTTTCAGCATTTTCGTGTTGTTTTAAGTATTGTAATAAAAAGTAATGAGTTTTTTGACCGTTTTTTTTTTGACACAGGGTGAGAAAAAAATTAACAGAAAAGAAATATTAGAGGTGGGTTGCAGGGCGCCAAATAATTTCGCAAAATTTAGTGTCTTTTCTTAACCTTCGTCGTGTTTGAAGTCTGTTTGTGAAAAGTTTAGTTTCTTTGTCATTTTCGTGTTATTTAAAGAGTAAGGATGAAAAGTAATCGGTTTTTGGTCGTTTTTTGGCACAAAGTAAAAACTTTTAATGTTAAGAAGAGGGACATGAGTGGCGGGTTGGGGGGTGCCAAATAATTTCTCAAAATTCGGTATTTTATCGGCATTTTCGTGTTGTTTCAAGTGTTGTAATGAAAAGTAATCAGTTTTTTGATCGTTTATTTTGACACAGAGTGGGAAAAGGGAAAAAAATAAATAGAAGAGAATTAGGAGAGGCAGGGCGCCAAATAATTTTGCAAAATTTGGTGTCTTTTCTTAACCTTTGTCGTGTTTGAAGTGTGTTGGTGGAAAGTAATCGGTTTTTTAGTCATTGTTGACACACGGTGAAACAATTTTAACGAATAGAAGAGGGACACTAGTGGTGGCTTGGGGGGCGCCAAATAAATTTGCGCAAATTGTTGTTTCTTTGTCATTTTCGTGTTATTTGAAGTATGAGGATGAAAAGTATTCGGTCTTTGATGAATAGAAGAGGGACGCAAGTGGTGGGTTGGGGGGCGCCAAATAATTTCGCAAAATTCGTTGTTTTTCCGGCATTTTCGTGTTGTTTGAAGTGTGTTAGTGCATAGTAATCGTGTTTCTTGTGAAAAACGGGTTGCAATATTCCAGTTTAATCCGTTTTTGAAGTAAATTGGTGGATTTGGTTGCGATTGTGGTCGTAAAAATGTGCAAGTCGTGCGAATGTCGTGCCTGGGGTGTGTGTCCGGCCCTTGATAATAATGTCTGTACCTCTTTTATCCTTGTAACCTATGTCCGTCCACATATCGGTATTTTTATTAGGCAAAGTGTGTCCCTCGAGGTCCCTCCGGTCGCCTCAAAGGCCTCGAGGCCCTCTCATATGATGTATGCAGAGGCTGTCCGTTATTGCTCGGGTCCATCTTACCGCCAGGACCAATCATCTTATATATACCGTCCCTCGAAGCGGAAAAACAACCATATTATGAAGCCGAGCTCAATTTGGTCGGCATTGTTGCTTTTAACTCGGCATACCTTGGACTTTGAAGCGATCGGGCCCGGTTTTAAATTAATCCAAAATGAAATTCTTGCGAACCGAGAGCTAATATATCGCCTTAACGATACATAAATATAATCGAAGAGAGAGAGGAAAACTAATTTTCCTGTGATGCTGTGTCACATATATCACGTATCGTACGGACGCTCCTTATTGGCACCGAACGAAACGACACAAAGAAGACTTTACACTGACACATTTACAGGGAGATTACTTTTATTTTCCTCCAACGAAGGAGACGGTCCGATTGGTTAGTGGTACCTCGAAGGGAGAATTCCGTATCGCGATCAGAATTTAATCAAACGGTCGAGGTATTGACGAAAACACTGCCACTGAATACATTTGCTAGCTTGTATGTTCAATCAGACTCGTTAGGAATGGGGCCAATATCGCCGTCGACTTGATTTCTGCATAATGCTAACGGGAAAAAGACGATTGCAAAGGGGATTTAAATCGACTAGCATATGAACGAAATTCACGAAAAAACAAACATTCTCCCACAGGGGTTTTATTACGAGTGATCATCGGTGGCCGATAAAATTCGACGCTCTATTAAAATCTGTTTGTAATAAAATTTAATGAGGAGGGGTTATTGAGACGCAACGGCTTCACTTGTGGAACCGATCTATTAGCTCGGTCTCATTTACGCAACAATAAAAACGCACAAATCGTCAACATTCAAGTTTACAGTTGCGCATTTCGGAAGAAATTTAGAAACAACGGGCAAGAACCAAATTGTTGATTCATTTGTATATATTTTAATGCAATTTTTGAAAATTGCAGAATTTAAAATTAAAGAAAAAAAGAAACGCAACAGTGAAACGTACAGAACGTCAACATAGTGAATTTTGGAAAAAAATAAACAACACTTTTCTCATTTAAAAAGTTCAATTCAAATAGTAATTAATTATTTTTTTAAAAATATAATTTAAAAATTGAAGATATAATAGTTATACTTACAAAATATGAAATATTACAGTTCATTTAAAGCGTACGTTACGTGTTAGGTCAAAAATGTTGAAAATGAGTCTCCAATTGCATAATTTGCTATTATATTGAAGACGCAACAGTTGAGTTTGTAGAAGGCGAAATAAATAGGTCGTTTAGGTTGTCCGTTGCGTATTAAGCGTATTAAATTTGAAATTCGAGTGTTTTTCTATCGAAATTTATAACCTTAAACTTAGATGCGTAACAGTGAAACTTACAGAAAGTGAAAATTATCGGTTTTACGATTCATTTAAGTTGTCAGTTACGTATTTTGAAAAAAAATATAAAAGCAATGGAACTTGGAGAACATAATATGTATTTCCTAGAAAAATTGACGAATTTCGATAAAACGTAGAAAAAATCAGTAAAAGAAACTTAGAGATACGCAACAGTGAAACGTATAGAACGTTAAAATTGTAAACTGTGTAATAATGAAGTCTATTGCGTATTTTGGAAAAAATAAACACATATTTTTATTTCCAAAATTCAATTTCAAATAAAAATTAATTATTTTATTTAAAATATAATTTAAAACTGAAGACATAATTACGCAACAGTCAAACTTACAGAATATAAAGTATTACAGTTCTTTTAAGTCGTACGATACGTGTTAAAGCAAAAATTTTAAAAATTAGTTTACATTTGAAAGAAATTTAACTATTAGATTCAATACGCAACGGTTGAATTTGTAGAACGCGAAATAAAATAGGCCATTTAAGTTGTCCGTTGCGTATTAAGCGAAAATTTGAAATTCGGGTATTCATTTATAGAAATTTAAGCTTAAACTTACATACGCAACAGTGAAACTCATAGAACGTAAAAATTGTCGATTTTACGATCGATTTAAGTTATCCGTTGCATATTTTGAAAAAAAATTAAAAAAATTTGCAACAATGGCATTTCCAAAACATAATATGTGTTAAAAAAATTGTTGAATAAGATAGAAAAATTGTTGAATAATATAGAAAAAATCAGTAAAAGAAACTCAATAATACGCAACAGTGAAACGTACAGAACATTAAATTGTGCTCTGTGTACTTTAATTGTCTGTTGCGTATTTTGGAAAAAATAAACAACACATATTTTTATTTGAAAAGTTCAATTTAATAATTATTTTGTTAAAAATATAATTTAAAAACTGAAGACATAATTACGCAACAGTTATGCGTATAGAATATGAGATATTTCGGTTCTTTTAAGTCGTACGTTACGTGTTAAGGCAAAAATTTTGAATGCTAGAATTTTAGGTATTAGATTCAATACTAAGCTTAAACTTAGATACGCAACAGTGAAACTCGATACGCAACAGTGAAACTCATAGAACGTTAAAATTGTTTACGATTTATTTAAGTTATCAGTTACGTATTTTGGAAAAAATAAAAAAAATACTCAACAATGGAACTGTCAAAACATAATATTTATTAAAACAATTGTTGAATAAGATAGAAAAAATCAGTAAAAGAAACTCAATAATACGCAACAGTGAAACGTACAGAACTTTAAATTGTGGTCTGTGTACTTTAATTGTCTGCTGCGTATTTTGTAAAAAATAACACATATTTTCATTTGAAAAGTTCACTTCAATAATTATTTTGTTGAAAATATAATTTAAAAACTGAAGACATAATTACGCAACAGTTATGCGTATAGAATATGAGATATTACGGCTCGTTTAAGTCGTCCGTTACGTGTTAGGTAAAAATGTTGAAAATGAGTCTACAATTACAAGAATTGTAGCTATTTTATTTAAGACGCAACAGTTGGATTTGTAGAACGTGAAATATACAAGGCCGTTTAAGTTGTCCGTTGCGTATTAAGCAAAAATTTTAAAACGTGGTTGTTTTTCTATTGAAATTTAAGCTTAATCTGAAATACGCAACAGTGAAACTCATAGAATTGTCGATTTTACGATTCATTTAAATTATCCGTTGCGTATTTTGGAAAAAAAAATTACGCAACATTGGAACTTCCAGAACATAATATTTTTTAGAAAAATAATTAAATTTTTATCAGATATAGAAAAAATTTGTAAAAGAGACTCAATAATACGCAACAGTGAAACGTACAGAACGTTCAAATTGTGGTGTATTTAATTATGACGTCTGTTGCGTATTTTGGGAAAAATAAACACATTCTTAATTTTAAATGTTTAATTAATTAATTAATTAATTATTTTGCTAAAAATGTAATTTAAAAACTGACACAACAGTTACCGAATATGAAATATTACGATTCGATTAAGTTGTACGTTACGTATTAAAGCAAAAATTTTGAAAATGTGTTTACAATTGCAAGAATTTGAGCTATTACATTCAATACGCAACGGTAGAATTTGTAGAACACGAAATAAAATAGACCGTTTAAGTTGTACGTTGCGTATTAAGCAAAAATTTGACATTAGACTATTTTTTTATCGAAATTTAAGCTTGAATTTAGATACGCAACAGTGAAACTTACAGAACGTTAAAATTGTCGGTTTGTCGATTCATATAAGTTATCAGTTGCGTAATTACACAACAGTAAAACTTGCAGAACACTGAAATTATTCATTTAATTACTTTATTTAGAAAAATTGTATACGCAACAGTGAAACGTACAGAACATTAAATATGCCGACCATACAATCATTTATGTTGTCCGTTGCGTATTTTGGAAAAAAATCGAGTTTAATGAACCGATTTAGAAAAAAAAACGGAAATTTCATATTCTCGTTTTTGACCTTGTTTCTGGTTGAGTTTCGTCGAAATTTCCGCCCCTGATTGAATTCTGAGTGACTTGTTTGCATACATGTCAATTTTTTGTGTAATTTGTCGAATTAATCTGTAAAAAATGTGCCCGAATCGGTATCGAATAAAATGTTTACGTGGATTTAAGACCGCCAATGCTCTCCCTCCTCGCAAATTGCTGATTAGCAATCAACACTGTTCAAACATCAGCACGTTTCCATCAAAGCAATTAGCGTTTTTCCCCCTCGCGATTCAAAAATTGAAATAAAAAATCGGCACACGCGACTTAGAGGTGTATTTTTTCCATCTCGAAAGCAATTAAGGTGGCGTCTCGAAACGGTTTTTCAATCAGAGGGTCTTTAGTGTCTTTGCGTGACAATGAGAGGAGGCCCGCCTTCGAATCCAGGAAATGGGATGCTTTCATTACTCCTACGTGCTCTATTTAATGGAGTTTTCTTGTTAAAAAAAAGCCTAGGTAAGAAGCCTTTTATCGCGCAATTTATTACGCACGAAATTCGCTAAGTGAATTGATTCGGGAAATGTGAACTTTGCACTGTTTTGGGATTAATTACGAAATGACGGCATTTATACAGGGTGCGCCAGAACTCGCGCCCCAGTAAGATACCAGGAACATGGACAAATTGTTAAAAAAAATTATCTATAATAATTTCGGAGTTATGAGGGTTTAAAGTTTCCACTTTGACTCTATTTATTCTGTTGGAAAAATAATTTTCCAAGTTTTTTTGCTATAGGCTATTAAAAGAGGAAACAAGGAAGCTGTATCCTAAATTGTAACTCTATTCAATGTTATTTGTGGCTTTTATTGGCAAAATTTTTGTGCCTTTACTAAATAAAACATATACAAGGTCATCAGTATCCTTAAGTGGATATAAAAAAAATGTCAAAAGTCAAAATTTTTTGACAACATTTTTTTCATGTTCCTGATATCTTACCTTGCTTAAAAATTTTCTCTGGGTGGTCGTCAAGTATTGAAGAAAACATCTGGAAGTCTAATAATATACATTAGCTAAATGTTTGCAACACTTTACTAGATGTTTGGATTGCGGACGAGATCTTTCCTTTGGGACAAGACGGAGTGGTCAGTGTTTATTTAGCTGACGGAACGAAATTGATTCACTTACGACTGGAACGATGCTTAACAGCGTTATTATCGGAATTTTTTTATTGTTGTGACACACCAGAATTTTGTAAAATTTGTCTTAATTGTGACTAAACGACTCATAAATAACGTGGTTTTTATTAAAATCTGTGACTATTTTCAAATTTTTGTTATTATTATTATTATTTGCATTTCTATTGGTCTTAGAGACTCAAAAAAGTGAATGAAGCGTTATTGGGTCAAGTTTAAAAAATTACGAATTTTTGAATTTTTGAAAAATAGTCGATTTAACTTAAATTAACCTTAAAATTCTTCCATCTAACGTTTTTTACATATTTAGAGGTCTTAAAGACACAAAAAAGTGCATAAAACGTTATTGGGTCAAGTTTAAAAAATTACGAATTTTTTGAATTTTTGAAGGTGAGCAGTAGTAAAATCGTAAAAATAGTCAATTTACTAAAAATCGTAAAAACGGTTGAAATGTGGTTTTCTAGACGTAAAATTACGCGCTGAATACGATGCAACAAGTTAAAATACTCTACGATGCATAGTTTTTGAGATATTGTAATAAAGTTAAAAATAAGGCTAGAAATATCCGATTTTGACAAAAAAATCAAAAATTTTTAATTCTTATAAAAAACAAGTTTTTACTTTTTTTTGTTTTGTAAATTGCGACAAAACTGTGCCTCAATGATATAATATTTTGATCTAAACCTATGTAAAATGTTCCGGGGAATCGATTGGCGTCGAGAAAACTGCAAAATTCCTAATAGTTTTGAAGTTATGGTCGGATTTATATTATCCATACTTTTGACTTTATCACAAATTTTCTCGATAACTATTTATCGTAGAATACTGATTTTTTTTTATATGATAGAAAATTAAATTTGATTTCCAACGGTACCAAACATAAGAGGTTATTACCAATAAGTCCGGAGTTATTGGCAATAGACCGCTCCGGGTGCCAAAAATCGACCAAAATTTCGACGAAAATCAAAAAAAAATTTAACCTTAAAATTCATCCATATAACGTTTTTTACATTTATAGAGGTCTTAAACACTCAAAAAAATGCATAAAACGTTATTGGGTCAAGTTTAAAAAATTACGAATTTTTTGAGTTTTTCAAGGTGAGCGGTAGTAAAATCGTAAAAATAGTCAATTTTCTAAAAGTCGTAAAAACACTTGAAATATGGTTTTCTAGACGTAAAATTACGCGCTGAACACGATGCAACTAGTTCAAATACTCTACGATGCATAGTTTTTGAGATATTGAGTAATAAAGGCAAAAATAAGGGTAGAAATATCCGATTTTCAACAAAAAAATCAAAAATTTTTAATTCTTATGAAAAACTAGTACTATATGTAAAATTAACCGGAAAACACGCCTGTGACCTAAGACTCATAGTTTTTGAGATATGAATTTTTTTTGAAAAAACTAAAAATGGCTCTGTACCCGGARCCATAACCCGGAGCGACTTCCGGTTTGCGCCAATAAATAGATAATTTCAAGCTACTTTTAATGGTTTTTAGCTCTTTGCTCTAAATCTTATAGTTTCGTAGAAAAACGCGTTTAAAGTTTCACAATTTTTACAATTTTCACTTTTTGAACGGCGATTACGGCCAAACTATTAGACTTAGAGCAATCAGTCCAACTCCATCGTAATCAGCGTAAGAAAATCTATCGACTGAGGCCAAAGCCAAGTCGATATCTCGMAAAAAAAWTTTGAATTTTTAAACGCCGATTACGGCGAAACTAAAGGAGATAGCCCAATGTGGTTGGTAAATTCGTAAYTAGCGCGTCAAAATCTATCGGATAAGATAGGTTTAAATCGAATCTGAGACATGTTCAAAAACACTAGATTTTAAGGGGGGAGTGTTAACAAATTTTTAGGTTTTTTTGTTTTGTAAATTGCGGCAAAACTGAGCCTCAATGATATAATACCTTGACCTAAACCTATGTAAAATGTTCCGGAGAATCGATTGGCGTCAAAAAAACTGCAAAATTCCTAATAGTTTTGAAGTTATGGTCGGATTTATATTATCCATACTTTTGACTTTATCACAAATTTTCTCGATTTTTTTATATGATAGAAAATTAAATTTGCTTTCCAACGGTACCAAACATAAGAGGTTATTACCAATAAGTCCGGAGTTATTGGCAATAGACCGCTCCGGGTCCCAAAAATGGACCAAAATTTTGTCAAAAATCGAAAAATTGAAAACTTCAAAATTGATTAAAATCCAATTTTAGAGGTCCAAAAGTACATAAAGAATGTTGAAAAAACATAAAAATAAATTAGATTGAGTGATAATATTGGATTAATATTGGATTAAACCAGAGAGACTGGTCGGGGGCGTGGTAGCGCAGTTCTTTTTTTTCTCTCCCACTAATTCAAAGTTTTTGGTTTTATAAATAAGAGATCATAAGCATAAAAGTATGATATTTTTTTATCGTAAAATATCAAGTAAAATTTTTGAAAATTGTTATGAGGGTAAAAAGAGGTCTAAAATTTTATAGGCGGTTCGCTTTCAAACTCGGTATTTGTAAATCTTGGGTGCTTTTCAACCGTTTTTTTCTTGTATTTTTCGCCCCGTCTGTCCTGTTTCTATTTTTTCGTCGTTTTCTTTCCAAACTCCTCTAAAGATATTTTCGTTTCGCGTCGTGATTAATCGTGATATATAGGTGGTGCCAAAGCGTCGGTGAAAAAGTTCATTTGCGGGAGGTCAGGCGTGAAACAGAAGTTGCCTCATTTACAAAGACAGTAGGAAAGTTGCTGCAACGCCAACTAATCCCCGTCCGCTGGTGTTCTTCCAGACGGGGGCCCCTTTTCGCTCGACTACCGCCACACAAAACAATTAGTATTGGAGCCTTATTATGGCACTCTTTCTTTGATCAGGTCGAGATTATGACCCCCTTACAAGTTTATGTCCGACGAGGACATGACATGCACACGCCTTTCCTACAATATCCGGCGCCATCTGCGCACTGATGGTCTAAGGTGGCCCGGATATTGGCTAGTTTTATTACCCCGAGTGGTCAGCGGACGTGAGACGCTCTCTGCATGTTTTTCTTCATATCATCTCATATCGGAGGTAAACCGGAGACATAACCGAGCGGAAACCTGGCTCCGATGAAGAAATAACATTTTATGTTGTTTTTACAGGCGACCGCACGAAATTGACCAGACCACAACGAATTAATAAACGAACGCTAAACCCAACATCACACACAATAATTAATACAAAAAATTCAAAAATCTATCAGTATCAACACAAATGTGGACCAAAAAACTCATTTCGACACTAAATAAGCGATTTATCATTATCAACATTATTATTATTTTTGACAATTTTGGTCCAATTTTTTGTGTTTCATGAGTTATAACTGAAAATACCCAAAAATGTATCACTACCAATACAATAGTG
>NW_025401050.1:10784569-10870400 GCF_015345945.1 Tribolium madens
ACACTAAACGAGCGATTTCTCATTATCAACATTATTATTATTTTTGACAATTTTGGTTCTATTTTGTCAATTTTTTTTCTTTTGTGTTTCATGAGCTATAACTGAAAATACCCAAAAATTTATCACTACCAATACATTAGTGGACCAAAAACTCATTTCGACACTAAACGAGCGATTTATCATTATCAACATTATTATTATTTTTGGCAATTTTGGTTTTATTTTGTCAATTGTTCTTCTTTTGTGATTCATGTTTGACAATAAACTTAATTTTTTTAATTAGATTTCTTGTTATTTGTAAGTTTTGGGAAATAAAAGCCTTTATTAGGATGGTTAGCATTAATATTATCATATCAATTATCAACTTTACATAAATATGTAGAATGTTCAAGGAAATCAATTGTCGTTAAGAAGCACAAAATTTTTAATTGTTTAGAAGTTATTGTAGAATTTATATTTTCAATATTTTTGATTTTGTCAGAAACTTTCTCGATAACTATTTACCATAGAACACTGATCTTTTTTGTAGGTATATGATAGAAATTTTTTTTTCCAACGGTACCAAATATAAGAGGTTATTACCAATAAGTCCTGAGTTATTGGTAATAGAGCGCTCCAGGTGCCAAAAATCGACTAAAATCTCGACAAGAATTTAAAAAATTCTTCCATATAACGTTTTTTA
Organism: Tribolium madens; assembly: GCF_015345945.1. Lineage (NCBI taxonomy): Eukaryota > Metazoa > Arthropoda > Insecta > Coleoptera > Tenebrionidae > Tribolium > Tribolium madens. The sequence goes on from NW_025401050.1 coordinate 10,785,252, forward strand.
CATTTCTAGAGGTCTTAAAGACTCAAAAAAGTGCATTAAAAAATATTTATTTTGGTGAAATAAAGTACATATTACAGTCGTCATTAAAATTTGTCACAATTGTGAAAATTTAGTCAAGTCAGTAATGGACCTGAGTTAGCCCAAAAATTCCCTATAAAAAAGGCAAAATTTTTTTTTGTTAAATTAACAATTTCCATAAAAATCGGTCAAAATTCAGCCCAAAAGACATAGTTCTGGACCAGAATTAACCCCAAAGTTCCCAAAAAAACATATCTTTATGACTAGATTTCCAAAAAATAAACACATTTTGTCATTTTTGAGCACAACTGAGCTAATCCAAAATAACCAAAAAAACGAACAAACGATAAAAACCTGCCAAAGCAAGTTTATATTCATAAATGGGCTAGAATTGGTGCAAAATATTTTTGTTCAAACGCCTCCCAAACTGACCTAGAAACCAAATTACTAGCCTAAATGTTGTGGAAATTAAAATTTTCATAAAAAAAATCAATCAAAAGTCTATCAAATTGGACCCAATTTTGGCCTGAGTTAGCCCCAAAATTGCCAAAAAAGAGGCAAAAACCATAAAAACGCATTTTACTAAAATCTAAGTAAAACTAACCACAAAATTGCTAAAATTTGATTTCCAAAGAATTTTTTAGGGCTAAAATTAGCTTAACAATGTTTTTGTTTAGAGAACTCTAAAACTAAGTTGGAAACGAAATTTTGGGCCTAAATATTAACAAATCTACAATATCTATAAAAATCGGTCAAAATTCAGCCTAAAAAGGCTTAGTTCTGGACCAGACTTAACCTCAAAAAACAAAAAATGGGTTTTTATAGATCTTGTCGTTTTTTCGGGGAATTAATACGGTAACGAACGAATCGAGTTAATTGAATTATAATAATTGTCCGAATAAATTACTTCTTTTGTGGCTCAGTGTAAAATTGGTGCGTGTGTGTTGGGTATTTTTGAGTGCCTAATAGACATTTAATAGTGCGCGGTTTTAAAAATTTTGTGTTATTAACACTTAACCAACAATACCTTTTAATTTTTTATGACAAATGACCACATTTTGTCATTTTTTGAGCAAAATTTTCAGGTTTGAAAAAAAAAGTGTTTGGATTTTTTCGTGTAGGTGCGAGTGTGGATAATTAGTGAAGTTATAAAAGCCGTCGTGGGAGGTAGTTTGAGTGAGGCTTCGTCGGTCATTTCCTGTTGAAGAAGAAAACCGAAAAATGCAATTTGCTCTGACAGTTCGTCGATTATTTACGGTCTTGACCGATTCCAAGTATCGTTCTCTCCTCATCCATCCATTCGTCCCGATATTAAATAGGAATAAATAACCATGAACGACTAAACAGTTTAGCGAGTGATTTATAACAATGGAGGTCGCTTAAATAACGCGCTGTATAAATCAGCGGAGAGTGTAATGTGATTATTTGTGTTTAATGTGATTTGTTGATCTGACGGGGTGTACACCTCGGACGCTGCTGACAGGCGCACGAGCACGAGCGTCGCGACGACCTGTCAAATCAGGCGGAACTTACGTCGCGGTATGACAAATGCACTCGGAGCTGTCGCTTGTGTTCGAGTGCAGATTGTAGAAAATCTAATTGAATCATGCATTGTGATGATTGTTGAATTCATTCATCGCTGAAAGTGATGCTGCATTTGATTCATACACGACTCATAGTTACCATTTGAGGGTTCATACTAATACACTAGGGGAGAAATCAAACTAAAAGGCATACATAAATCACTAAACACTAAGATAATCAACAACTTGACATCAATAAAACCAAAACTGAAAAACTTTGAATTAATGAGACAGAAAAAAATCTGGTGTGAATATGACACAACTTTCCTTATCCTACTTATTTGGAAAACATCCTTTTAGTGTTGGAAATCCGAGTAGCAGGCCTAACGTTTGCGTTACACGCAAAATATTACTGTTTAATAAGGTATATTTCAAGATTCTAAATAATTTTTGTTACGGCCGATTTTTTATCTTTCCGGCCGAACGGTGTTACCGATTTTTACCAAATGTTTCGTGCTGCGTCCCCTTCCTACAAGTAACTTATACACCAAATTTCAAGTTTCTAGCTCTTATCATTCTCGAGATATGCTGTGATTTTATCTTTTTGCTTTTTTTGGGGGGAGTTTTGGGACTCAGGTCTAGTACTGAGTCTAATTTGACTGAATTTTTGTCCGATTTTTTGAAAACTGTTTCTTTTTCCTTATTTCAACAAAATTTATTTCCAAATTTATGTTTCTAACTCAATCTGAGAGTTTGAGATTCTTCTGAACAAACGCATTTCTGGCCCAATTTTGGCCCCCAATTTTTTTTTTGAAAATTAAATTTTGTCCATTGTGGAGTAAATTTTGATCACATTGTGATATAATGCTCTCCGTTTATAAATATACACAAATTTTAACAATTTTTGGTGTTTTCTCTTTTTTTTAACAATTTTGGAGCTAACTTAGCTCCAGACTTAGCACTTTTTCTATTGTAAGTAAATATTGATTAATTTTTAATGAAATTTTGTAGATTTTATTGTTATTTAATAATAAATAAGGTTTTTTGGGGTTAATTCTGGTCCAGAATTAAGCCTTTTTAGGTTAAATTTTGACCGATTTTTAATCAAAATTGTTAATTTACCAAAATTTAGTCCCAAAATTACGTTTGTAATTCAATTTGAGAGTTTGAGATCCATCTGAACAAACGCCCAACTTTAGCTCTCAAAATTTTTTTTGAAAATTGAATTTTGTACATTGTGAAGTAAATTTTGATCAAATTGTGAAATAATGCTCTCCGTGTAAAAATATACACAAATTTTCACAATTTTTAGCTTTTTCTCTCTTTTTTTAACAATTTTGGAGCTAACTTAGCTCCAGACTCTCTATTGTAAGTGAAAATTGACTAATTTTTAATAAAATGTTGTACATTTTATTGTTGTTTAATAAATATAGGTTTTTTGGTCCAGAATTAAGCCTTTTTGGGCTAAATTTTGTTCGATTTTTATCAAAATTGTTAATTTATCAAAATTTAGCCCCAAAATTACGTTTATAATTCAATTTGAGAGTTTGAGAACAAACGCAATTCTGGACCAATTTTAGCCCTCAATTTTTTTTGAAAATTGAATTTTGTCCATTGTGAAGTAAATTTTGTGGTGTTTTCTCTTTTTTTTTTAACAATTTTGGTGCTCACTTAGCTCTAGACTTAGCACTCTCTCTAGTGTAAGTAAATATTGAGTAATTTTTATGAAATTTTGTACATTTTATTGTTATTTAATGCAGTTTTCTAAGCTCAAAAAATATTTTTTGTAAGCCCATTTGATTGATTTTGAAAAAAATGCCAATATTTATACATTTTGACGATTTTTCAGCATTATGAACTCTGGACTAATCTCAATCGTTGGCCAAAACTTACTGATTTTTTTAAACTTTGAGGATAATTGCATAAAAAAGCGGCGTCCCCCACGTGCCCACTTCCGGCCCTCTCCTTTCCACATCTTTGTGGCCGGTCTTTAAGTCCGTCAACCTGACCCTTCTAAATAAATTTGCTCCAGATGTTGCCCTGATTCGATTTAATAACTCCATTTATTTGAAATTCAGATCGCGGGTCAGAAAATGGCCGTCGGACCTTAACTCCACCCTTGATTGTCGTATGTATCACTCAACAGGTGGTTGTATTGTGCAAGAAAAAACACACCACTACCATCCAGGTAGGCGTCGCGTTCTGTGAACCCCATAAATCAATCCCACTTTGATGCGAATGACATCAATATTCAAATTCGGGGGAGTTTACCTTCTGGAAGTTGTAAGTTTGCATTATTCCGCATCCTATCACAACCAAACAAGGCTCCGATATGCAAATGTGGGTTTGAGTACCTGCATCGGTCAGTTGTGTCAACACAGAGAGAGGAATTTATTTTTCGAGTTAATTTCTTCGAGTGGCTTTGAATAATTGTATTAAAACGGAGATTCGATAGGGAGAGGAGCGTGTTTAGGATTCGATATATTACCTCCAGTAATAGAGACGTAGAGACAGGTCCTGGTGGAGTTTACAGAAACCACATAGCGTATTTTACCACAATCCAATTCTGGAACTGCATAAACCAGGACTACCAATTAGGGAGGATACATAGTTCACAGTAATAGACACACGTTTTAATTTAATTAAATCATACGAAACGGGGGGGAAAAAGAATTTTTCGCAACAGATGCACACACGAGCAATTAACATTTACTAAATCCCTTATTGGGAGCTTAAAACACGTGTTTTGGACCAATTAGATAATAAAAGATGCGACAATTTAGTCCCGTTTAATTAATCGTTCCAATATCGGGGATTTCGGGATTTTACCCTCCGTTTTTTCGTGTATTAATCAACATCTGGAGACGGAATTCTTGATGGGCAGGTCGAGTCGTGACACATGTTGCGATCAAATATCACTAAAGAAAACTTGTTAATGGCTTGGTCCTCGTATTACCCCTAATGGACGCCTTGTTTTCCACAAATTAATTTTTCCGAATGTCCAGGTTGTATATCATTCTATTGATGTTATTATTTATCGGTTTCGTACGGGAAATGTCCCGGAAAAGCCGGCTTTTCCGCCAACTTAACAAAATTCTGCGTTATTTATCGCCACCAACTTAATGGAAAAATAGAAAAATCCGGGAATTAAAGCAGTGGTTCTCCAAGGGCCATACATACGAGTTAGTCTCTTAAGATCCGGTGACTGGCTATTCCTCGAGGTGCCATGTATTTCGCAAGTTATGTTCCCGAGAGAGACTAAAACCGTCTTGAAAATATTAATGACATAATTGCGAATACAACACCGGGAAGTATGGACGACACATGGAGTGCTAAAACGTGACTTTGCACCCAAAAGGTTTACACAACGACCAGATGGGTTGCAGATTGGACGAAAGAGGTAACGAGTCCGTGAGAACAGGAACAAAACAACCATAAACACAAGCACAAAGTCAACATTTGAAGAAAAAAAAACAGAATTTGGGACAAAAACCACTATTACTAGCTTTGTGGGCTAGAGTTGGCATCAAAATTTCACTTTCTTCATTTCGAATTGGATTCTGGCTCCAGTTTATAAACTAGGACTTTAAATTACATAATTGGTGGAATTTTCACAAAAATCGGGTCAAAACTCTACGAATTAGCCCAATTTTGATATCATAGACTTAATTTTTCTCAAATTTTTATGAAATTTGACTCAGGCTTGTCTTTCAACGTTCTTCATCAAAAGTAGTTTGTGAATTTTTTTCTTATCTCAATTACTGTTGGCCTTTTTTTGACTTTTTTCACCTAAATCAAGGTCCATAGTTTCCTAACCCGTTTTTACCCTTTATTGGGTGAAAATAATTGCAAGAAGCGAGTCATGCGGTTCTGAAACTTCAAAAAATCAAAGTTTATCAAAATCGGCCAAAAATTTTACAAGTTATAGAACTATTGAACAATTGGTACCCTAAATTTTTTTTTAAATCGATATTTTGACATCGAAAGTCTGATTTTTGTCAGATTTTTATGAAATTTGGCTCAGGCATGTTTTTCAACGTCTTTTATTAGTTTGAAGAATTTTTTCTGAGTTAATGTCTTGTTGTGTCGGTTTTTTTTGACTTTTTTGGGCTAAATCAAGGTCTACGGATTTGCAACCCGTTTTTACTCTTAATTTGGTAAAAATAATTGCAAAAAGCGAGTCAAGAGATACTAAAACTTCTCCAAATTAAATTTTAGTAAAAATTCGCCAAAAATTCTACGAGTCATAGAAATATTGGACAATTAGTAGTCTACGAGTACATTATTTTTTGAAATCGATATTTTGACATCAAAAGCTTGATTTTTATCAGCTTTTTACTAAATTTGGCTCAGTCACGTATTTCAACGTCCTCTATTCAAATTAACTCGTGGCTTTTATTTCCAAGTGTTTTGCTGTGAAGGCCTTTTTTTATTTTTTGGGCTAAATCACGGTCTATGATAACATATTGTTCTAATTTGCATAAAAAATGGAACAATTTAAGTGATCTTTGTAATTCAGCCACAGATTTTAATTAATTGTTGTAGTTTGCTTTTTTAGGGCCATTTGGCCAAAATTTTGGCTAACTTTGGTGCTAGCACTCAAAATTTTTTAACAATTCAAGTAAGTATTAACCGATTTTGATAAAATTTGCAGTAAGTGTTTATAAGACACATAGTGTCTTAAATAAATGACAATTGGGGCAGTAGTGGCCTTTTAATATGAAAAAAATTCTTACGACAAAGACTGATTCTAGCAACTTTATTACAAACTAAATCTTGACAAAATTTACTTATGTATTCTGATTCAGATTAATTTTAAATTTTTTTCAATTTTTTGTTCCATCTGTTGTTCTAATTTGAGTTTTGAGTAAAATGTTGCAGAAAGCTTGTAGTGGTGCTCATCGTCGTATTTATTTACGGTGTAACCGCACAATATGCAAACATTTGCTTGCACATATCTGAAAATAATCAGAGTTTAAACCCTTATCGGAAGTTTAAAAAGCAATAAATAGTTTTGGACGTGGCACAGACGTGTCCCGAAATAAGAACTTTGTGTATATACAGCAGAAGAATGTTTGGTAACATGTGTGTCGGAAAGTCGAAAGGTCAGTCTCCACCTGCAGGTGTTTTTTTTCCCTCCTTTTCCCAGTGTTTTGGAGAGGGTGGGATTGTAAAATGATGGTCGATCGGAGTAAGCGACGTCAGGATGAGCGATTACCGAAAAGGAGTAGCAGGCAGTGAAACAATGAAACTCTTTCATTGTTTTTGCTCTGATTCAGAACTGACAAGCCTTCACAACGCCGTTCACACCGCACCCTTTTGTTTTTCTTTCGTTTCCGTCACCGTTTTAACGCTTATTTTTAATATGATGAATTTGGAGCTTTGTACTCTTTAATTATTCCACTTTTTACATTTATCTACCTAATTGTATTTCCTGATTCCCGAACGAACAAAGACCTCCTCAAGAGGTATCATAAATCATAAACCGTTTTATATACGAGACGTTGGACGAAAAAAATGCAATTTTGTTTCGGTGAGCGGATCGTTGACTTATTCATTGTAACCTGAAACGAGGGGACAAACCAACTGACCTTTTTCCTAAAGTAACGATCGATTTATGACACCCATTGACATTTTATAGCCGATGCAATGCTTTTATTTCATTCATCGACGGATTCGCTAACCATATTTTCACAAACGCACTTTTTTTCAAACGACGACGACGACGACGACGACGTTCATAAATTATTTAGGTAGGAAGACACCAACGAACAAAGATAACCGGCTTTCGCGAGGGATTTACAAACAAAACGATTGCTTTCTTAAAAAAGGACGTATTGTTATTGCCTCCACCTTTATTTTTATGAAGCGGCACTTAAATTGCCCCAAAAGACAAACTACAAGCCCAAATCGGGACCCGGAATATGCAAAAACACACTCAAATACGTAATTGGCATGAATTTAAATTAAATTTGAGACTAATTCTTATAAGTTGCATCAATATACATAAATGGTGAAAATTTTGTCCAGATTCACTTTGTAATAAGATCGCAAAGTAGAGTTTTCCACCATTCGTAAACTTAATCAGTCTTTGTGGTAACAATTTTTTTAATATTAAAAAATTTTCAAGGTCAGTACTGTCCCACTGGTCATTTATTTAAGTCACTATGGGTCTTATAAACACTTACTGCAAATTTTGTTAAAATCGGTTGACATTTATTTGAATTGTTCAAAAATTTTGGGTGTTAGCACCATAGTTACCCCCAAATTTTGGCAAAATGGCTCTAAAAAAGCACACTTTAACAACTAATTAAAATCTGTGGCTGAATTACAAAGAAAATTACAGAATTCATGTGATTTTCACTGAAATTGTTCCATTTTTATGCAACTTAGAAGAAGATGTTATCATAGACACTGATTTAGCCCAAAAAATTAAAAAAAAAAGTCTTTACAGCAAAATATTAACTTGGAAATGAAATCCACGAATTGATTTTAATACAAGACATGGAAATACATGACTGAGCCAAATTTCATAAAAATGTGACAAAAATCAAGCTTTTGATGTCAAAATATCGTTTTGTTTTTTTTTAATTGTAGGCTACCAATTGTCCAGTATTTCTATAACTCGTCGAATTTTTTTTTGGTTTGGAGGAGTTTCAGAATCTTTTGACTTGTTTTTTACAATTGTTTTCACCCAATTAAGAGTAAAAAGGGGTCGCGAATCCATAGACTTTGATTTAGCTCAAAAAAGTAAAAAAACGAACCAACACAACAAGATATTAACTCAGAAAAAATTCCATAAAAATCTGACAAAAATCAAGTTTTCGGTGTCAAAATATAGATTTCAAAAAAAAAATTTAGGCTACTAATTGTTCAATATCTCTATAACTTATAGAATTTTTGGCCGATTTTGATAAACTTTGATTTTTTGGAGTTTCAGAACCCTATAATTCGCTTTTTGCAATTATTTTCACCCAATAAAGGGTAAAAACGGATTAAGAAACCATAGACCTTGATTTAGGTGAAAAAAGTCAAAAAAAGGCCAACATCAATTAATGTTAAGAAAAAAATCCAAAAACAAAAAATAAATGACTGAACCAAATTTCATAAAAATCTGACAAAAATCAAGTTTCTGATATCAAAATATCAATTTCCAAAAAAATTGTACCAATTGTCCAATATTTCTACAACTCGTAGAATTTTTGGTCGATTTTGATAAAATTTGATTTGTAAAAGTGTTAGGGCCTCTTGACTCACTTTTTGCAATTGTTTTCACCTAATTAAAGGTAAAAAGGAGTCGGGAAACCATAGACCCTGATTTAGTCCAAAAAAGGCAAACACAGCAAACCATTAATTTAGAAAAGAAAAAAAACACAAACTAGTTTTGATAAAAAAGGCTAAAACATTTGCCTGAGCGAAATTTCATAAAAATCTGACAAAATCAGGCTTCTGACATAAATATGACTACAAGTTCTTCAATATTTCAATATTTTGAAAAATTTTTGGCCCATTTTGATAAAATTTGGTTCGGGTAAGAACGTGTTACGAAAACATAGACCTTGATTTAGTTGAAAAAAGTCAAAAAAGGCCAACATTAATTGAGATAAGAAAAAAATTCACAAACTACTTTTGATGAAGAACGTTGAAAGACAAGCCTGAGTCAAATTTCATAAAAATTTGAGAAAAATTAAGTCTATGATATCAAAATTGGGCTAATTCGTAGAGTTTTGACCCGATTTTTGTGAAAATTCCACCAATTATGTAATTTAAAGTAATTTCAATTTCAAAAAAAAATGTGGCCACAAGTTCTTCAATATTTCTATAAGTTGAAAAATTTTTGATAAAATTTGGTTCTTGCGGGTTTCAGGGCTCCTTGAGTTGTTTTTTGCAATTATTTCAGTTATTAAATGGGTTTGATATATGAATAACTAACTTTGATAGCGATTTTATTTTTGATTTATTTTTTTTTTAACTAGATTTGAGACCACAAAAACGTTTTTTAGTATTTTGTTGATTTCTATTTCTTTTTTCCTGTTAAAATTGCCTTGGAAGTGAATACACGAATCATAAGATTGAAGTCTTAGTTAAATTGATCTTTTTGTGTCATGAGAAGACTAGACTTGAAACCACAAAAACTTTTTTAATAAATTTCTGTTGTTTTTATTTTTTCCCTCTTAAAATTGCCTTGGCAGTTAATATCCGAAAGTTTAAAAAAAATGACTCTTTTTGTAACAAAAAACAGTAACTTTTGTGAGTCTGATATATGAAAAGTGAATTTGATAGAATTTTCAGGATTTTTATAGAAATACTTGATGTAGTCTGTTGAGTTTTAAATTTCAAAGAAAAAACCCAAAAAATTATAAACCAATCAGTTTTGGGGGTTTCAGGACCCGCCTAGTCACCCTTTGTTATAAATTTTGACCAATTAACGCCCCAAATAATTGTATAGTAAAATTTTCTCACTTTTAAGTCGCTTGTGAAAAGCCTTGAGTCTTGTTATTTCTCTTTGAATCGTCTCGTAAACAATTTTTGAATAAATCGTGAACACAAAGCGGGGTCAACATTCAAATCGATGCAAAGAAATCCTAGATGAGACAGTAAATAAAGGCAAGATAGGAGACACAAAGAAATGCGCTCGGACAGGTCATCCAAAGATTAAATTATCACGATAGATGTCCCAGATAAGGGAACAGAAATCGAGAAAGAGTTCGTCGTCTAATTTCGCACAAAGTGAAGAGAAGAAAAAAAAATAAATACAACGTCGTTATGATAATGCTTCTGTGATTCATTTTTACGATCGTTTCGGTTATTTAAGTTTTTGCGATATGTCCTCCCTGAAAACTAATAATATACAATCGATACCCTCCGCCATTATAATTTATCAGATACACTAAGGGGCGGAAAATAATAACGAAAAAATCGTAATCTGATTTATCGCATTTTCAGTATCCCAGTAAAATTCATGGCGGCATCGGCCCGGGAAATCAAATTACGTATGCATTTCCTTCGGTATTATGTTTCTCCTTATCTGCGGCCCCTTTATGTACCTTTATCGAGTGTGTTTCGAACACCACCAAAGGTATAGATCGCTCCGATAGCGATAAAAACATAATGAAAGGGGAAAAAATCGGCCCCTGAAAGGTCCCCTGCGTCACACACTTTTTGTCCGCACACATGCGAAGGTTATTTAGGTTATATGTTCTCATCTCGGTGTCTGTTCGTTTGCCTTTTAATTTTATTTCAGTGAGGAGGCTTTTTTATAACATGTGTGAACAGTAGATGGTTTGTTTTAGTCGAGTTACACTCTCACGGCAACGAATTCAAACTGTCTTCTTGTTCTCTGACTGCGACGTTTGTTTTCCAGAAAAAAAAAAACATACAGACACGAAATAACTCGCATTATTATTACACCAAGACGTAAAAAAAATGTTTTAATCAAAGAGGTGGAACAAGTGGAACACTTGTTTCGGTATAACAGCAGCAAGTTGATAAAAAGTGACCTCAAATGTCATCAGATGAGGAAAGGAGCGACGGTGACGTAGATACTAACCTAAATATTGAAAATTCAAACACTTGATGACAAATTCATGGTGCAAACCTGAGAAAAATTTTATTAACGCACGTTTGGGGCCTTATTTGGTCAAAATTTATCATGAAAAGTGGTTTTACCCCCAAAACTGTTTTGTTGGTATTTTTTTGGGGCTTTTTTTCTTTGAAATTCAATATTCAACAAGCTACATGAATTATTAATTTAAAAAAAGTGTATTTGTTAACATATCAATTCAAAAACTGATAATATTTAGAAGTAAAACTTTGTCTTTTGAGTCAATTCTAAAAACTCTTTTCACTCTTTGATATATCAGAATCATCAAAGATACAGTTTTTGAGCTTCTCATGACACAAAAAGGCTCAATTTCTGTTGACTTCAATCAAATCAATCAAATAATAACTTCCAAGGCAATTTTAGAATTCCTTTAAATGAAAAAGAGTAAATAGGTGACACAAACAAAGTATAATACGAGAAATTGAGCTAAAAACAAAGAACTTTGAAGGAAATTATTTTTGGTCTAAGGTCTAGCTAAAAAATTGCTATCAAACTCAGTTTTTTATATATCAAACCCACAAAAATCTTTTTTTTATCGATCTAGTTTGCAATCTCTACCATTTCTTTAAAATTTACAATTCATTTAAATGAAAAAAGGTAAATAAGTGACGCAAACAAAGTGCAATGAGAGAAAATTAACTAAAAACAAAGAACTAAAAAATTACTATCAAAGTCAGTTTTTTATGTATCAAACCCAAAATTTTTTTTTATCAATCTGTTTTAGAGTCTAATACTTTTTTTTAATGAGAAAACGTAAACAAAGTAAGAAATTGAGCTAAAAAACAATGAACTTTGAAGGAAATAATTTTTAGTCTGATCTAGTTAAACAATTAACTATCAAAGTCAGATTTTTATGTATCAAATCCACGAAAACCTTTGCTTTTTTGGCCTATTTTTTATCGCTTTGGTTTAAAATTTCTATTTCTTAAAAAGTCAACTTTAAAAAAAAATTGTCATTTTCAAGTCAAAAATAGACAAATAAATGAAGTGAGTCCTGAAACTGATTTATTTAGAGTTTTTTGTTTTTTTTTTTCCTTGCAATTCAATATTCAACAAGCTACATCAAGTACTTATTTAAAAAAATTACATTTGTTAACATATCAACTCAAAAACTGATAATATTTGGAGGTAAAACTGTGTCTTCTAACAAAAAAGTGAATCAATTCTAAAAAATCTATCAAATGTACTGTTTGATATATCGAAATCACAAAAGATACAGTTTTTGATCTTCTCCTAACACAAAAAGGGTCAATTTCTGCTAAAACTTCAATCTTAAGAATGAGATATTAACTTTCAACGCAATTATACAGTTTTTTTTTTTAAACGATAAAAGTAAATAGGTAACGCAAACAAAGTACAAAAAGAGAAATTAAGTGTTTTTTTTTTATTTCTTAAAAAGACAAACTCTGTCGTTTTCAAGTGAAAAATAGGTTAACAAATGACGTAAGAAAAAACTGTTAAGACTTCAGTCTTATAAATCAGATATTAACTTTCAAGGCAATTTTACAATTTCTTTAAAAGAAAAAAGGTAAATAGGTGACGCAAACGGAGCATAATGAGATAAATTGAGCTAAAAACAAAGAACTTTGAAGGATTTTTTTGGTTATAAAATTACTATCAGTCAGTTTTTTATGTATTAAACTCAGAAAAAACCCTTTTCTTATCGATCTAGCTTAAAATCTTTAAAATTTACAATTCTTTCAAATGAAAAAAGGTAAATAGGTGACGCAAAAAAAGTATAATGAGAGAAATTGAGCTAAAAACAATAAAATTTGAAGAAAATTATTTTTGGTCTAATATTTAGTAAAAAAATTACTATCAAAGTCAGTTTTTCATATATCAAACCCACAAAACTTTTGCTTTTTTGACCTATTCTTGATCTCTATTTCTTAGAAAGTCAACTTTTAAGAAAAAAAGTGAAAATAAGTAAATAAAGAACGTAAAAACAGTAATAGTAAACGAGTTTATAAATGTATGCTAAGTAGAGAAAAATTCATATCAAAAGCATTCAAAACCCAGAGGTGAAAATAATAATTTTGGCGGCTTTTCCACTTGCAACCGCTAAAGAAAGTTTCATGGAGCCAGTTTGGGGTCGTTCCAAATCCTCAAAGTTGAAAAAAAGAAAAATAATTCAATTAATTGATTGGAGGGTTATCCAATGGCGCTTATTAAATTTACAATTCATCGAATTATGGCAATAAAAACTCGCTTCCCAAATGAGTTTTTAAAAAATACTTAATGAGTTGTATCTGTGCTTCTTTAGGGAATAAAAACCGGCCACATTAAAACATTCCACCATTCAGTTATGCTAATAAGTCCATAAAAAGGGAATTATAAACACTGTAAAAATATTCACCGTCTATTCACTCGCTAATTTGCATATGATTTTCTTTTAAAAAATTCTAAAATAAAGACAGGCCTAGGTTAGTCAGTCGTGCATTGCTCCTGATTTACATAATGACGGTCTTATGACAAACTTTGTTTTTAACTATGTTTTAAAATTCGCCGCCTCCGGAGGGGGCGGCGAAAAATTAATTCCTCTTAAGGAGCTTTCCATAAAACGAATTAAAAAGGTGTAAAACTTGATAAAGAAATAAAACTCTTTCTCCCCTGATTAAGAAAAAAAGGTAGAGTCAAGAGTGCTACAGATGGAAATAATGGAACGTCTTAATGATACCTTTTCCGCCCTCGTTTCGAAAACTTTCGAATATAAATATACATGACTGCCTATAATAGCAAGATTGCGCAAATTACCAACACTTCCTTCCTTCTTCCACTCTCGACGATTTTTAAACTTTACACCTTTATTTAACGCCCTAGGGGACGTGTTTATTCTCCTTAAGGTGCTTATTAAATTTCACTGCTTAATAATCGCATTACAGCTTTGTTTTAATACCAAGGCTGAAAAATTATTCATTAACAGATGACAAAACTTTGAATTATCTCATCCAATTTGAGACAATATATTTAGTACATGTGTGCCACCTCCGCGACACATATGATGGTTTTTATACACCTGCAACGGGTGTTGGATACATCATGACGTCACTGAAAAAGCGCCGGGATATTTCCGTTACTTTGGTGATTAAATATGGATGATGGCTTTTTCAGAACACACGGATGAAATTCCAGTTTAATTACGCGTTTCAGCCACAAAAACGGACGTTTCAGGCCGAAAACAGGTGGAATTCTACGGCAAGGCTTGCTATTTCAGGTTTGGGAAGGAAGTTTTCTTGAATTTTTGCAAAGTTAGAAGTAAAAACACAAGAATGGGAGTTACTCTCGTTTGAGCTGACTTTGATATGTTGGTTTTGATATAAATTTTTTTCTACTGTTACCTTGTTTAGTCACAAATTTACCTTTTACATTGTGAAAATTAACTATTTTATCGATTTGATATATGAATAACTGACTTTGATAGTGATGTTATGTTTTATTTAGTAGATTTGCAGTTGTTTTTTTAATTTTTTAACTTTTTGTGCCATTATTTGTATGTCTTGTTTTTTCGAATATTAATAGGTACTGAAAGTTACAAAACAGCAAAGGTTTTTCGTGACACTATCAACAAAAAGGATTGCTTTGGAACTGAGTTTGATACGTGAATAAATTGTTTTGATTTTTTTTCTAGTATTATTTTTTTATCTTTTACCCTATAAAACCTCACTTAATTTGGATTTTAAGGACGAAGACAGTGGGTTTCATATGTGACCAACTAACTTTGATAGCAATTTTATTTTCGATTCATGTTTTTGTTGTAATTTCTTTTATTTTTATTATTTTTTCTTCCTAAAATTGCCTTGAAAGTTAATACCCGATTTACAAAAGAGATATTGACACTTTTTCTGTCATGAGACGACAAAAACAGTAACTTTTGTGAGTTTGATATTTGAAAAAGTGACTTTGATAGAGTTTTTACAATTGAGTTACCTTTCTGTTTGCTTAATTTTAGCAGACAAATGTTTTTCCTCCAAATGCTTTTTGTATACTTTTTTAAACTTCTATCTATTTTTTTTTACATTTGATAACATTTGTAAAGTTTCTTCTTTTTTCTATTGCTAAACCTTTAACAAATAAACTTTTTTCTTGTAAATAGTATTTGATTTTTAAGTTTTACAATATCACTTCTTTTTCGTAAGTGTTAATCCTAATGAAATAAATACAAAACATGACAACAATCAGTTTTTGTAGATTTGATATATGAAAAAATTACTTTGATAGTGATTTTATTTTCGATTTGTGTTTTTTTTTTTCTATTAGACTTAAAACCACATAATAGATTTCTTTTATTTTTAGTCTTTTTCCTTTTAAAATTGCCATGAAAGTTAATACTCGATTCATAAAATTAACACAAAATCACACTTTTTGTGTGATAAGAAAACCAAAAACGATAACTTTTGTGAGTTTGATAATTGAAAAAGTGACTTTGATAGAGTTTTTTCAGTTGATCCACTTTTCTATCTTCTCAATCTTAAAAGGCAAAAGTTTTACCTTTAAATATTAGCGATTTTTGAGTTGATATGTCAACAAATCTTTTAGTTATACTTTATTTTTATTTTCAGCTTAGAAGAAACAATAACAAAACATTAAGAAAACAAAAGTTTGATAAATATTCTTATTTTTATTACTAAAACAGATAAATTTTAACTTCTAAATATATACTTCTGAGCTTCGAAATGAATTTGATATGTTTATAAGTGATTTTGATATTATATTTTTCTCATAATTAACGTTTTTATTACTTTCTTTTTGCTGACAACCTTACAAACTGATTTTTAGAGTTGCTAAGTGTAAATGAAAACAAAAAAATACGGAAACAATCGGTTTTTGTGAGTTTGATATATGAAAAAGTGACTTTGATAGAGTTTTTACAATTGAGTTACATTTCTATTTGCTTAATTTTAGCAGACAAACGTTTTTCCAACAAATGCTTTTTGTATAATTTTTTAAACTTGTATCTATTTTTTTTTTAATTTGATAAAATTTGTAAAATCTCTTCTTTGTTTTGCAATATCATTTCCTTTTTGTTGCTACATGTTAATCCTGATGAAATAAGAACAAAACATCACGACAACAATCGGTTTTTGTGGATTTGATTTTTGAAAAAATGACTTTGATAGTGACTTTATTTTTGCTTTATTTTTTTTTCTACTCGACTTGAAACCAAATTTTTTTTTAATGTATTTCTTTTATTTTTATCTCTTTTTCTTGTAAAATTGCCATAGAAGTTAATTTCCGATTCTAAATATGACGTTTTAACAAAAACTCACGCTTTTGGTGTCATGAGAAGACCAAAAACAGCAACTTTTATGAGTTTGATATATGAAAAAATGACTTTGATATACTTTTTTTAGTGGATTTACCATTCTATTTTCTCAACCCTAGACAATAAACGTTTTTGCTCCAGACATTGGCGATTTTTGAGTTAATATGTTAAAAAATATTTATATTATTTTTATTTTCAGTTTTGAAGAAACAATGACAAAACATTGCGAAAACATCAGTTGGATAAATATTCTCATATTTATTGCTAAAACATAAATTTTTTGTTTTCTAAATATCGACTTATGAGTTTTGAACTGATTTTGATATGTTGATAAGTCGTTTTGATATAATATTTTTCTAATTAACCTTTTGTTTGAAAACCTTACAAACTGTATTTTAGTGTTGCTAAGTGTAAATCTTCATAAAATGAAGAGAAAAAATCACAGAAACAATCGGTTTTTGTGGGTTTGATATATCAAAAAGTGACTTTGATAGAGTTTTTACACTTGATTCACCTTTCTACTACTTATTCCTTGCTTTTTAATACTTTTGATAAACATTTTGTTGTGAAATTTGATTTTTAAGCAAAAAAAGTTTTTAAAAGTTTGATGTTGGTTTAATTTTTGTTTCGTTTTATTGATTTTGTGTTTTTTCCAGGTACATATTCTTGCCTACCCCTCGCCCGTCAATCCATCATCTCTCAAGCCACGGTAAATCATACGTCTTATTCCGATTCCTCGTTTAATTTAATGCAGTGTATAGTAAAGTGAGTACATTTGAGTGCTCGTGACAAGTCCAATGTATCACACAGGGCGGCAACGCCACTCAATACAACAAACAGCCGGCGACAGACCTGCAAACCGTTTTAAAAGTTGACTTAATGAACGACTCTCTAAATGAAGATAAATGATTGCGAAATTGGATTAAGTCTAAACAACAATAAACACTTTGAAGACTTCTATTGATTATTTTTCGGCTTGTTTATTGTCGCACCTGCTTCTAATGGTGATGACTGTTTGATCCTTGCAAAAACTCCCATTAAATCCGGCGAGTGTGTTGCCCACAAGTGCAATTAAGCCATCTCGAGCGGAAAAGTCGAACTCGAAGCCACCTATAACCGTCTTTCCTTCCACCCGTTAGTGTTTTAATTAAAATGACGCTCTTAATATTTTTCAATTTCGTTCCGAAATTAAACGGCAACTTTTCTCGGGGAAAAAATGTTGAGAGCGCATTCGCGTTTTACGATCCTCCTTTCCTTTCCTTCCATTAATTGAAAACATTGTTTCTCTTGCGGTCTCGTTCGACTGCAATTAGCAAGCCCCTTCTGGGAAGGAGGAACACCATCAACTTCTTTAATCTGGCCTTATTATCATTCTCTGTCCATATCAATCAGAAGTGCGCCCGACTTTTTCCTCATCAGTATTCCGACTCTTAACGATGCCAATGTTTGGCTTTGACATAACCAGTTAGTTCGTATTAATAACTTTACGAATAGAAAAATGACACTCTGGAAATTGGTGCGGTTGTATGAGGAAAAAACGGACAAGGTAGCCGACTGGAGGAGACAGAAACAAAATTGGAGTTTTACGCTAGACGGGACTGTAAGGAAATGAACGACAAATTAATGAATAGTGGGACAAAAAGCGACCAAAGGGAGACAGAAAATGAACAGCGAACGCGCGAGTGCCATACAAAGACTACTTTCCGAGATAATCCCACATGAGGGGATAGAATAGGGCCGCAAAGAGAGACTTGCGTGACTGCAATTTTACTTTTACGCAAAATTGTACAACTATTACTTTATTTTTTTTGTGTTGACTTAAAAAAACACAAAATTAGAAAAAAAGGACTAGGTGGCCGAGTGGAAAAGACAAAAACAAAATTGGAGTTTTACCCAAAACGGGACTGTAAGGAAATGAACGACGAATTAATGAAAAGTGGACCAAAAAAGACCAAAAAGGGACAGAAAATGAACCGCGAACGCGCGAGTGCCATACAAAGACTATTTTCCGAGATAATCCTACATGAGGGAATAGAATAGGGCCGCAAAGAGAGACTTGTGTGACTCTAACTTTACTTTTACGTGAAAATTTTACAACTATCACTTCATATTGTGTCTTTTGGCTTAAAATAAAACAAAATTAATATAAAAACAGACAAGGTTGGAAAACTGGAGTTTTACTGAAGAAGAGACTGTAAGGAAATGAACGAGGAATTAATGAATAGTGGGACAAAAAGCGACCAAAGAGAGACAGAAAATGAATAGCGAACGCGCGAATGCCATACAAAGATTACTTTCTGAAATACTCCCATATGAGGGCATAGAAGAGGGCCGCAATGAGAGACTTGCGTGACTCCAATTTTACTTTTACGCAAAAATTTCACAACTATCACTTAATGTTGTCTCTTTTGGCTTAAAATAAAACAAAATTAAGACAAAAACAGACAAGGTTGGAAAATTGGAGTTTTACTGAAGAAGAGGCAGTAAGAAAATGAACGAGGAATTAATGAATTGTGGGAAAAAAGCGACCAAAGAGAAACAGAAAATGAATAGCGAACGCGCGAATGCCATACAAAGGCTGCTTTCCGAGATAATCCCATATGAGGGCATAGAAGAGGGCCGCAATGAGAGACTTGCGTGACCATAATTTTATTTTTATGCAAAAATTTTACAACTATCACTTTATATTGTCTCTTTTGACTTAAAATAAAACAAAATTAAGACAAAAATAGACAACTTTGGAAAATTGGAGTTTTACTGAAGAAGAGACTGTAAGGAAATGAACGAGGAAATAGTGAATTGTGGGACAAAAAGCGACCAAAGAGAGACAGAAAATGAACCGCGAACGCGCGAATGCCATACAAAGGCTACTTTCTGAAATAATCCCACATGAGGGGATAGAAAAGGGCGGGAAAGAGAGACTTGCGTGACCCCAATTTTATTTTGATCCAAAAATTTTACAACTATCACTTCATATTGTCTCTTTTGACTTATTTTTTACTTATTTATTATAATAAAACAAAATTATTCAATTCTAGGCTCACATTCTATAAATTTATTTTTTTTATCAAATTTTCTAAATACTGAAGAGCTGGATCAAAAAAAATAATTAGACTTCTAAATTGTCAGAATTCAATCAAATGTGAATCGAATATGTGGGTTAAGGCCTTTTTTACGATTCAGCTCTCATATTTTACTTTCTATATAAATTTTGTTTGTTACGGTCTATTTTTACAAAATGAAGAATTTTTTTCAAAACTAAAAACGATTTTGCTCCAACTTAGCCCAAAGTAGGGCCATGTCAACGAAATTTATGTCAGATATGTATATTAGCACCTTTTTTAAAAATACAAACTCAAATTTTGAATCTGGACTTTGATTTCTGAGTTATGTCTTATTTTTCACTATTTTTAAGTCAAATTTTTACTTTAGCGACGATTTGGTTGTAGTTTATGCAAATTTTAACCAATAAGAATAAAATTTGCAACAAGAATAGATTTTGAGTTCCTCTTTACGCTCTAATACTCAATTTTTTTGTGCATATAAAAAAATACACATTACACTAGAATAATTGATATTTCAGTGTAATTTTTTGACGATAATCGCTCAAAATTGTGTAACTTGGTTAATTTCTTTACAAATGACGTTCTAAATAGGTGAATTTGTGTCGAAACCTCCCCGATGACAAACGATCGCGAAATAAATTAAGTGTGTACAAGGCAAACAAGCATATCTCCAGTCGAAGCCATCAAAATCTCATATTTGACAAACGACATCTCCTTAACCTGCACTCATATTTCATGCATACGCCTCGCACATGTGTTATCAGTGATAGGTCGTCCCATATGGTCTCTTGATTTGGTTTTTCTCCGGTTCGTAGTCCCACGGGACCGCCATATACCTTCCCTTACCTATTCATAGAATCAGCGATGCGATCTTGTAGCAAAAAAAGTAGCGAGTGAGAGAGAGATTTAAGCAG
This sequence comes from Tribolium madens, assembly GCF_015345945.1. NCBI lineage: Eukaryota > Metazoa > Arthropoda > Insecta > Coleoptera > Tenebrionidae > Tribolium > Tribolium madens. Next base: position 10,805,639 of record NW_025401050.1, read on the forward strand.
CGTGGAGAATTATCCCACCGTTCTCTATTATATAAAGTAGCATCGCATTGGCTGCATTCCAACAGGCTGCACTCGCATCAAGCCAGCCATGGCCGTCAAGAAATTTGTTTGCGACGAACGTTTTATGTCTTGTAGGGATTTTTCGACGTAAATGCGCCATAAACTCGATCCGAATTATGTTATGATGCGACGGAGTTTCATTATTCCAATACAAGCTGAGCCAAAAATTATAATTGAAACGAATAAATCGACAAAATTTCAAATAGATGCAACACAATCAAGAGTTGATAATTTAGAAACCAGGACGTGGTGGTATCAAGACCCCCACCTCCCGAATCGGGAACGCCGGCTATTCAACTGGGGGAAAACACCATGTAGGTAAAGAAGAGGTCCGAAAGGTGACCTCAGTTTTACTTTAGGCAAAAATTTTACAAATATCACTTCATATTGTCTTTTTTGGCTTAAAATAAAACACAATTAAGATAAAAACAGACAAGATTAGAAAATTGGAGTTTTACTGAAGAAGAGACTGTAAAGAAATTAACAAGGAATTAATGAATTGTGGGACAAAAAGCGACCAAAGAGAGACAGAAAATGAACAGCAAACGCGCGAGTGCTATACAAAGACTACTTTCCGAGATAATCCCACATGAGGGGATAGAATAGGGCCACAAAGAGAGATTTGCGTCACCCCAATTTTACTTTTACGCAAAAATTTTACAACTATCATTTCATGTTGTCTCTTTTGGCTTAGAATAAAACAAAATTAAGGCAAAAACAGACAAGGTTGCAAAATTGAAGTTTTACTGAAGAAGTGGCTGTAAGGAAATGAACGAGGAATTAATGAATTGTGGGAAAAAAGCGACCAAAGAGAGACAGAAAATGAACGGCAAACGCGCGAGTGCTATACAAAGACTACTTTCCGAGATAATCCCACATGAAGGGATAGAAGAGGGCCGCAAAGAGAGACTTGTGTGACTCCAATTTTACTTTTATGCAAAAATTTCACAACTATCACTTCACATTGTTTCTTTTGGCTTAAAATAAAACAAAATTAAGACAAAAACAGACAAGGTTGGAAAATTGGAGTTTTTCTGAAGAAGAGGCTGTAAGGAAATGAACGAGGAATTAATGAATTGTGGGAACAAAAGCGACCAAAGAGAGACAGAAAATGAACAACAAACGCGCGAATGCCATAAAAAGGCTACTTTCCGAAATAATTCCACATGAGGGGATAGAATAGAGCCGCAAAGAGAGACTTGTGTGACTCCAATTTTACTTTTATGTAAAAATTTAACAAATATCACTTTATATTGTCTCTTTTGGCTTAAAATAAAACAAAATTATGCAATTCTAGGCTCAAATTTTATAAATTTAATATTTTTTATCAATATTTCTAAATACTGAAGAGCTGTATCCAAAAAAATTTATAGTAGACTTATAAATTGTCAGAATTCAATCAAATTTAAATAGAATATGTAGGTTAAGATTTTTTTTACGATTCAGCTTTCATATGTTACTTTCTATTTAAATTCTGTTTGCTACGGTCTATTTTTACAAAATTGAGAATTTTTTTCAAAGCTAAAAACGATTTTGTTCCAGTTTAGCCCAAAGTAGGCCAATTTCTACGAAATTTATGTTAGTTATGTATAATAGCACTTTTTTTAAAAATACAGACTCAAATTTTGAATCTGAACTTTGATTTTTGAGTTATGCTTTATTTTTCACTATTTTTTAAGTCAAATTTTCACTTTAGTGACGATTTGGTTGTAGTTTATGCAAATTTTAACCAATAAGAATAAAATTTACAGCAAGCATAGATTTTGAGTTTTTTTGTGCAAATAAAAAAAATACATATTTCACTACAATAATTGATCTGAATTATGACAAAATTTCAAATAGATGCAACACAGTCAAGAGTTGATAATTTAGAAACCATGACTTGGTGGTATCAAGACCCCCACCCCCCGAACCGGGAACGCCGGTTATTCAAGTGGGGGAAAACACCATGTAGGTAAAGAAGAGGTCCGAAAGGTGCGTCTTGCGTGACCCGCCCTCCGCCGAATCGGCGCCTGGGCCCATATGGAAGCAATCTCGGGCCCCTCGTCGACGATATTATTAAAACATAAATTAAATAGAAGCGCTCGCTCCTAAATTAATTAACAACTTTCTATATTTCTTACGTAACAGCTAATTAAACAATAATACGTAAGATTCGCTGGATATTTACTTATGAAGTGAGCGGGTTATAAGCTTCGTCCGCTTCCCAACTTCATTTCCGCGCTCCACCCTCGGAAAGAAGCAACTTTCGAGTAACATCTTTTATGCCACAAGGTAATTTTACAAGTAATTACACGACGTCGTTATGCCTCTTCTGGATATTCCGAAAGTTGGCCACCTGGAACTGATAAAACACTCGTCGCGCTATGAATTATACGTGGAAACATAAAAGCAGCGCATTCTTCAGACTTGAAGGAATTTTGAGAGGCGATGTGGCGTAGCGAAGACGCGACTCTTAACTATCTTTAATGATCGCTCAATGCCGACACCGATATGCTTATTCCTACCTAACTTCAAACGGTACAACGAACGACATACTCAATTGACAACCAATAACGTGACGCAGATAAGTTACAATGTTACCAAAGTGGCTACTTTTAGATACACATGAAAGACAACGGCGAAAATAACCGGTTACGAGATTATTTACCTAATGCCAGAGCCAGTTTGCGATTTTTAGGACATTTTTTGCTTGTTTCTGACTCATATAAAGACGTGTTACGAATGGCTTTGAAACGGAGCGAATCGACGGTAAACCCAACTACTGCCACATAAATTTTAATTAATTTTCCGTGGCGAAAAAACAAGGCAAATTTAAATTTCATAACATTGACAAAAACACTAAATCTGTGAAAAAATTTAATCAAATTGGGCCATATTTGGATGATGGGTGTGCAAAATTTGAGTATTGTGTCCCAAAAAGGGTCTCAAAATCTATACTTGGTATAAATTTTGCCTAAACTAGAGCCAAGTTGTCGTTAAAACGAAAATTTGAGATAAAAATACTGAAAACAAGACATAACTTAAAAAGCGAAGACCAGATACAAAATTTGGGTTCAGATGCTTAAAAAGGGCATTATAATATCCCTATTGTGTAAATTACATTAAAAGATTTAATTTACTAAATAGCTTGTGTAAAAATTAATCAACTTGATTGAAATTTGCTATTTTTAGGGTTTAAATTCATATTTCATTTCCAAGTTTTGTTTTTTTAGTTACAGCCTTTTACACATTTGACCATTCTGAGGCTAATATACTTTGTAGTTTTATGAAATTTACATTATTTACGTATTTTAAGGTCTTATTTCATAATCCAGACTCAGATTTTACTTTTGAGTTGTTATTTTTTTATTAAAGACAAAAAATCAAAGTTATAAAGAAAGAAAACCTTCCAATTGTGGAAATATAGTCTGTAGCTTCATGAATTTTACGATGTTTGTGTATTTTAAGTAGATCTTTCATAATTCGAACCCAGATTTTACTTTTGAGTTGTTATTTTTTTTTAAAGCCAAAGTAGTGGAAATTTGACCACTTTGAGCCTAATATATTTTATAGCTTCATGAAATTTATGATATTTACGTATTTTGATCACATCTTTGTTAATCCAAGCCCAGATTTTACCTATGAGTTGTAATTTTTTCATTAAAGCCGAAAAATCAAAGTTAGAGAGACAAAACCTTCCAGTAGTGGAAATTTGATCACTCTGGGGCTAATATAGTCTGTAGCTTTATGAAAGTTGCAACATTTATGTATTTTGAGTAGTTTTTTCATAATCCGGGCCCAGATTTTATTTTGAGTTCTTATTTCTTCACTAAAGCCAAAAAATCAAAGATAGAGAGACAAAACCTTCCAGTACTAGAAATTTGACCACTCTTAAGCTAATATAGTCTGTAGTTTTATGAAATTAACTATATTTATGTATTTTGAGTAGATCTTTCTTAATTCAGGCCAAGATTTTATTTTTGAGTTGTAATTTTTTCATTAAAGTCAAAAAATCAAAATTAGAGAAACAAAACTTTCAAGTAGTGGAAATTTGACCACTCTGAGGCTAATATAGTCTCTAGCTTTATGAAATTAACTATATTTATGTATTTTGAGTAGATCTTTCCTAATTCAGGCCAAGATTTTATTTTTGACTTGTAATTTTTTCATTAAAGCCAAAAAAATCAAAATTAGAGAGACAAAATCTTCCAGTAGTGGAAATTTAACCACTCTGAGGCTAATATTGTCTGTGGCTTTATGAAATTGACGACATTTACATATTTTGGAACATCTTTCATAATCCTGGCCCAGATTAAGCAGCTTAATGAACTTTGTTTCATTTATGTATTTTTAATAGATTTTTGAGTTTTTGTCTCCCAATCGATGATATAGCGTGATCTATTGTCCCAATTTGGTAATTAGTGCGTCGGTGAGTTAAATTATCGGTTGTATGTTCGGCTTTCGAGTCTAAACACATGTAATGTAACGCGAAACCTCGTCTAATGCCTGAACGGAGGAGCGATGTCGCTGTCGGAACACGGGTCCTGACATTAATTACCTATATCCGTGTAACAGAGCGATCGAACACAACCTGTCAATTAGACAGCATTAGTCTGCTCCTTCGGATCTTCCGGACTAGTGTTAGGGCAGAGCACTCGGACTCTCTCCTCTCTGATGCTAGAGCTCAAAAGCAAACTCTCTTGATTTGTTCAGCGATTCAGTCGAGAGCACTAATTGATGGCCGGTCTGACTTCTGAACGCGACAGCGTCTAATAGAAATGTCAACAAGGAGTAGCGATTTCGTTACTTGTACGAACGATGCGAACAGATTAACGACGATATGTAAAAACAAAGGGGATTGATGCGATGTTCTGTTTGGTTTATTACGGCAGGCGGACAAACCGCACGGTGTTAACGGGATTTGAATATATGCTAACTGATAGCAATAAATAACAAATAAAAAAACTTCGAAAATTGAAATCTTCAACATAGATTTGAAAAAATATAATCGAAATCTATCAATCCACCCAAATGAAAAGTTCTACGAATTGTATTAACGCCAAAAATAACGAATTTCCACGACTGACAGGTTTTGTCTCTTTAACTTTGATTTTTCGGCTTTAATGAAAAAATTACAAGTCAAAAATAAAATATTGGTCCGGATTGTGAAAGATCTACTCAAAACACATACATATCGTTAATCTTATAAAGTTGCAGACTGTATTAGACCCAGAGTGGTCAAATTTCCATTACTAGAAAGTTTTGCCTCGCTAACTTTGGTTTTTCGGCTTTAATAAAAAAATCACAACTCAATGATAAATTCTGGGCCCAGATTATGGAAAAGGAGCTCAAAATACATAAATACCGTAAATTGCAGTAAGCTACAGACTATATTAGCCTCACAAAGGTCAAATTACCATTATTGGAAAGTTTTGTCTCTATAACTTTGATTTTTTGGCTGTAATAAAAAACTAACAACTTAAAAATCAAATCTGGACCCGGATTATGAAAAAACTACTCAAAATACATAAATACTGCAAATTTCATAAAGCTACAAACTATATTAATCTCAGAGTGGTCAAATTTCCACTACTGGAAGGTTTTGTCTCTTTAACTTTGATTTTTTGACTTTAATGAAAAAATTACAAGTCAAAAATAAAATCTGGGTCCGGATTATAAAAAAACTACTCAAAATACATAAATATTGCAAATTTCATAAATCTACAGACTATATTAGCTCCAAAGTGGTCGAATTTCCAGTACTGAAAGGTTTTGTCTGTCTAATTTTTATTTTTTGGTTTTAATAAAAAAATAACAACTCAAAAATCAAATCTTGACCCGGATTATGAAAGATCTACACAAAATACATAAATATTCTTAATTTCATAAAGCTACAGATGATATTAGCCTCAGAATGGTCAAATTTCCACTACTGGAAGGTTTTGTCTCTATAACTTTGATTTTTTGGTTTTAATAAAAAAATAACAACTCAAAAATCAAATCTGGGCTCAGATTATGAAAAAACTACTCAAAATACATAAATACCGCAAATTTCATAAAGCTACAGACTATGATAGCCCCAGAGTGCTCAAATTTCCACTACTGGAAGATTTTGACTCTCTTTAATTTTGATATTTTAGCTTTAATGAAAAAATTACAACTCAAAAATAAAATCTTGGCTCGGTTTAAGTAAAATACACTCAAAATACGTAAATGTTGTAAATTTAATAAAACTACAGACTATATTAGCGTCAAAGTGGTCAAATTTCCACTACTGGAAGGTTTTGTCTCTCAATCTTTAATTTTTTGGCTCTAATGAAAAAATTACAACTCAAAAATAAAATCTGTGCCCAGATTATGTAAAATATACTTAAAATACGTAAATGTTGTACATTTTATAAAGCTACAGACTATATTAGCCTCAGAGTGGTCAAATTTCCACTACCTGAAGCTTTTTTTTTGTCTCTCTAATTTTGATTTTTCGGCTTTCATAAAAACATTACAATACAAAAATAAAATCTTGGCCCGGATAATAAAAGATCTCCTTAAAATATATAAATATGGTTAATTTCATAAAGGTATAGACTATATTAGCCTCAGACTGGTCGAATTTCCACTACTTGAAAGTTTTGTCTTTCTGATTTTGATTTTTTGACTTTAATAGAAAAATAACAATTCAAAAACACAATTTGGGCCCAGATTATGCAAAATATACTCAAAATATGTAAATATCAAATTTCATGAGGCTACAAACAATATATTAGCCTCAAGATGTGCAAATTTTCGTTTCCACAAAACTCGATGCTAATAATTTTATGCAAATGGCTGAAATAAAAAAAAATTTGAAATCAAAGCTGAGTCTAGTCCCTGTAAATACTTGTCAAATTTCATATTTAGTGTAAATTTCAATCAAGTTGATTAATTTTTACACAAGTTACATCCAAATCGTCACTATATTCAAAATTGTCAAATGTTTCTCAGAACGGTTTTTGGTTATTTTAGACTTTAATCTTATTTCTAACTTTAAAAAAAAGACATTTTTTTTTTTAATACAAGATGAAATGTCCCACATATATAGTTTTTGAACTGAAAATCCCTGTTTTAGATTAATTTTTGTCAATTTCATTTTGGAAAAAGCAATTTTTGCGTAATTTCGGTGCAACATGATCAACTTTTGGAACTTTCCCCTATTTATAATATTCCTAAAATACAGCTCGCGGTCACCTTTCGGCACTTGAATTTGTTTCTCTCCAAGCGATTTGTTTTGATTTATCGTTCCTGTGTCAGAAAATGTGTTTTCCCCCCCTCTCAGTCGACTTATTTAAGCAGATAATAATGTATTTATGGTCCACGCGCTCGTGGAAACAAACGTTTGTTTTTGTCCGTCGTCAGCACCGGCAGTTTCGTCGCTTATTAATTCGGGTGCTGCGCCCCCCACCCCACCCCCTCCACTTTCCGCTTCAGCAAGACGCCTTTTCTTCTTAATTTAATAATATTTAGCAGTCGCGTCGTGTATTTAGTAAAACACCGACATTTCTCAAAGAGATTCATTTTCTTCTTCAACTTTCTTCTCTCTTTCAAAACAATATTCCCTCGTAGTTTGGGAGAGAGTTCAGTTCGGTCGAACACAACGAATAAATAAGTTTGAGACGTGCGCCACAACTCAATGCAGATTTATCTCCAAGAGTGGCTCGCTTGCTTTCCACTAAACTTATACACAGCAGCCGACATTTAGGCTTGTCTTTTATTATATTTCATATCTCGGCGGCGAGGAACAAGAGCAAAAAACAAACGGACGAATTTGCTCAATTCGGAGCTTATTAACGGCCACTTCAACGACCATAAATTTTGCACACTGCAAACTTGGAAACACGATCATAAAACAACAAGAAAGCATTTAAATACTCAAAGAATATGTAATTCTTTAAAAATAAACATGAGGCGGAGCTTAACTGAAACACTAATAATCACAAGTCATGAAAAAAAACTTAATTTCTCGCATGCTTTATTCAGATTGTCTTGATTTATAATAAAACATACGATTTTGTTGTTTTTTCTTACTTTACTTGACTGTTAAGGGGCGGAGCTAAGTCTTGTTTTTTGCTCCTCCCTTTGTCGCACGCTCAAAACTATTAAATCGACATGTAATTCCCTAAAAATAATCAATGGGTGGAGCTTATCTCAATTAGGGCGGAGCAATTATAACTGGCTATTTTCTTTTTCGAAAAATTAAAACAGTAATTTTATGCAAATTGTGTTGATTTGTCAGAGAACATGCTATTTTGTTTTTTTTTTTCTTATTCTACTTGATATTTATAGAATAAGGGCGCTCAAAATTACTAAATCAACATGTAATTTCTTAGAAATAGTGATTGGGCGGAGCTAATCTTATTTAGGGAGGATCAATTGTAATTGGGGAGTTTATTTTTAAGAATTTATGTTTCATTCAAATTGTGTTAAATTGTAATAAAACATACGATTTTGTCGTTTTTTGTTATTCTACTTGACATTTCCACGAATAAGGGGCGGAGCTAATTTATTAAAATTTTGTTTTTTACTCCTTCTTTTCTTGCAGTTTCCAGTACGCTCAAAATTATTAAATAAAATATATAAAAATAATTTTGGGTGGAGCTTATCTCTTTTAGGGCGGAGAAATTGTAGTTGGCTACTTAATTTTTTTTTAATATTTACGCTAATAATAAAAAGTCACGTCAAAGAACAAAACTTTCCTCATGTTTTATATAAATTGTGTTGATTTGTAACAAAACATGCTATTTTGTTTTTTTTGTTATTCTACGTGATAGTTGTAGAATAGGGGCGGAGCTAATTTATTAAAATCTTGTTTTTTGCTCCTCCCTTTGTCGCACCTAACCCGTCCTCTCAATATTATTAAATCAACATGTAATTCCTAAAAATAATGATGGGGAGGAGCTTATCTCAAACAGGGCGAAGCATTTGAAATTGGCTATTTTATTTTTAGAAAAATTACAACACTTATGAAAAGTCACGTCAAAGAATTTCATTTCTCTCATATTTTATGTAAATTGTCTTGATTTGTAATAAAACAAACGATTTTGTTGTTTTTTGTTATTCTTCTTGACAGATGTGGAATAAGGGGCGGAGCTAAATTATTAAAATTTGTATTTTGTTTCTCACTTCCTAGCAGTTAACCCATACGCTCAAAATTATTAAAATAAGTTAATCTGTAATAATGTTTGGGTGGAGCTTATCTCATTTAGGGCGGAGCAATTCTAGTTGGCTATTTGATATTTTTTTTTGATAATAGTGGAAAAACACGTCAAAGAACGAAATTTTTCTCATGTTTTATTGTCTTCATTTGTGATAAAACATACGATTTTGTTGTTTTTTGTTATTTTACTTGACAGTTGTGGAATAAGGGGCGGGGCTAATTTATTAAAAACTTTTTTTTGCTCCCTCCCTTGTGCTCTTGTTTGTCCTGTTAAAATTGTACCTGGCTACTTGATTTTTAGGACAATTAAGACACTAATAATAGTAATGAGATTTTTTTTTATGTTTCAATCAAATTGTTAATTTGCAAAAAAACATAGAGACTTTGTCATTTATTTTGGTCTATTACCTCCTTAAATATTTGACAGTCTTTTTTTAACACCCTGTATATTTTAAAATAAAATTACACAGAGATTTTGAGGGTCTAAAAGTTTAATTTAAAGCTCCGGTCATCAAACTAATAAGTTTTAAACAAAGTTTAGGCTAATTTTAGCGTTTCGGACTTTTCAGTAATAAATGTATATAAAAAATTGTGGAATTGGTTTGAACTTGAGGGCGGAGCAAGTTTCCCTCAAAAAATCCCTTCATGTCCATTTAATGAATATCTCCGTCGATCCATTACCGATGATCGTTTGTCGTCGTCGTCGTCGGCGTCCCGACGCAAGGTACCGTGACGCTAGTCATCATATCGTAATGGCTTGACGGAGGGCAGAACAAAACATGGCAATCCGTCTTGCGGAAAGGCCGAATAGGTGCATCCACGGTACATTATGTGCGCACATCCTGAGTGAATCATGCGGACAATGGAACCATTTCCAGCCACCCCGCAAAGACGAAATGTGCCATGGAGGTACCTCCAACTGTGCTCCCCAAACACAAAAGGTAGAAAAAGGGACAAAAACTGGTTTATAGCCACGTTGCATGCACGTGGACCACCTAAACTCACTTCTCAGGATCGAATTTCACCCAGGGGGGTTCAAACCCCCCCCCGAAATGCTGAACACTTTGTTATATAGTGTTATAAGTGTTAAAAATTTAATGAGTTAATTTTAAATTTTTGTGAATTAAAAAAAAGGTACGTTTTTTAAAGGGATTTTCCTAATATTTCAGAGTAGATAAAATTACAAAATTTGGTACCTTTATATGTACACCCAAACAAATGACAAATAACAATTTTTTTAATCAGGGGCGTCCTAAACGGTAAAACAAATTTAATTTTTACTTTTTATGGTCTGTAACATAAATTTTTAAACCGATTTTTACTAAAAATCCGTAAATTGTATCGGAAAAACACAAAAGACCTTTTTTTTTATGAAAAACTATGAAATTTTGTCCCTGAAAGTGGCAAGAAACCACAGGCAAAATAGTTAGAGTAAATTTTTACCCTTATCCCATCTAGTTTATGAAACACCTAATTAAAAATTTCAAATTTTGAAATTTTTTTTAAAATAATTTCGGAAATATTGAAAAAACCTATTAAAAGACGCAGCATTTTTCGATATATGTTCATGTTTTAAAAATGAATATTCATCTCCTGTTTAAATTTGTAACAATAAAAAGTATTAAAAATTTATTTTATTTTTTGTTACTTTTGTGAGTTAATTTGTATTTTTTTGTTTAATTAGGATCTCTTATTTCAATTTAAAATAAAAACGTGTACTTAGAGATTTTTGCGTTTTAATCCATCTTCTTTCATTTCATTTTCATGGACCAACAAGAAATCCCCACCCGAAATAAAATCCTGGTTACGGCCCTGATTTCAGCCCAATTCCAAGAAAACCAATCGGCGAATCGCAACCTCCGCCCACCTGAGTCAGGTGCTTGGACACAGGTGCATCTCACCTGATTGGTCGAGTGGCATATCGCGTGCGCTGCACACACCTGGCGGATTGGTTTCGCGGATACTCCGCCCACCATCGATCCGACAGGTGAAATACGCGCTGATTGGACGATTCCTGAATTCGGGGCACACGTGTCTCACCAATTAAAAAATTTCATTATACAGGACTACAGGCGGCGTTTTGTAATATCGCTGATTATTTCCATATGAGGCCGGATTACAGGTCTTATTAAGGGCAGGGCGCGTTATATAAAAGCTTTGTGGTCGTTCGTTTCTGTATAATCAGAAATTAATATGAAATTCGCTCATGTATATGCAATTTGGGAGTCGACGGACAGGGGGCGATAGGTACGACCAAAAAACAACGTTTTTCATAAATTAATTCCGCCCCTTATCCTACAACTGACAAGTAGAATAAAATAAAACAACAAAATTGCATGTTACAAATCAACACAATTTAAATAAAACATGAGAAAAATTAAGTTCTTTTACGTGACTCATCACTATTATTGTTTTAATTTTTCTAAAAATAAAATAGCCAGTTACAATTGCTCCCCCCTAATTGAAATAAAAGTTTTGAGCGGACGAATTAGGCGCGACGAATCGAGGAGCAAAAAACAAAAAAAATTTTTCGGACTGTTTCGGACAACTTAATTTTAAAAAATGTATTAGCAACACTAAATTTTTTGCTAAAATTAGCTCGTTTTCTCGCAATTTTGTTAAAAACAAGCCAAAAACACCAAAAGTGGTGTTATTTTTGCAATTTTCGAGTGTTTAAGTAGGTTTTGTTTACTTCTTTTACAAATTTCGTTGAAACTCGCTGAAAAATTACTAAAGTATGTACATCGAAATTGATACTATTTTAATTTGTTTTGCATGATTTGAGGCGGAGACTCATTTATTTTGCAAAATTTTCTTAAAACGCCCTTAAAAAGCACAAAAATAAAACAAAATTAATAATGTTTTGTTTGTTTCACTTGATTTATCTCATTTTTCAGTAAGATTTAGTGAAAAAAATAAGCCGAAAAAACACAAAAAAATCTGGAATTTTTTTCTTTATTTTGCGCTCTTTTCAGACAGAAAATCAATTATTTTGACAAAGTTTTTCAAAAACTAGTCTAAAAACCACTAAACTGTTCATAAAAATTATTTATTTGTTTTCTTTTTCCAAAAAAGAACATTAAATTAATCAAAAATCACAGTTTTGCCTTTTTTTGGAGTGTTTTTAAAATATTTTTTGACTATACAAGTAGACGTAATTATTTCTCAAAATTTTCTTAGAAATAAACCAAAAATTCACCAAATTAGACCAAAAATGGTATTATTTTTGCCTCTTCTGCGTATTTAAACGTGAAAAATCACGAAATTTAGCTTTTTTAACACACTTTCAAGCAAATTCAAAAGAGAAAAAGGACTGTTACCATAAAAATCTATTGGCAACACTGACCTTCAATATCTCGGAAACCCCCATTATAGAAAAAATCTGTTAGGTGATTTGTGTGAAATTTGGCCTTTGAAAAGAAGTATGTATTTTCATTTTATTTCTATATTATAAATTTTTGAGATTTTTTTGTAATCTTATTTTTGAAAAATGTAAAAAAGGAAGCAAAAAAGTGAAATTAAAATTTTTTTTTCTTGATAGAAGGACCGACTTACTCAAATATTGAGTTGTAAGTGTATTCCCAGGGACCTTTAACTATGTAATTAGTTGATTAATTTAGTTAATTAATTGTACAAATTTTTGGAAAATAAGTATTAGAAATTATTTCGAAGTATTTGGAATTATTAAAATTATCTTTAGATTGTTTGGAATTACTGAATTTATTTTTGAATTATGTACTAGAATTATTAGATTTTTTTTGAAGTCACAGAAATTTTCATTCGCTTATGAACATCATGAGTGCGCAGCACAAATGGTGTTCGCAAGCGTAATGACCATGAATAAAAATATTCTACTATCTTTGACTACAAATTGTATTCAATTGTATTCAAAATCGAGGAGAATTGAATAGTCGGAAATATTTTTATTTGACAATTACGTTGAATTTTTTTGAATTATTTTAAAATTACGAAAATTAGGTTGGAATTACGGAAAATAAGTTGTAATAACACGAATTAATTTGGAATTATATGAATTAATCTGAAAATAAGGGAATTACTGTGGGTTATTAGATTTACTGAAATGGTGGAATTTTTTTGGAATTACTGGAATTTTGGTGGATTTTTTTTTGGAATTGTTTGTCCGCACTGAAAATTTGTCTCAGACTTAGAAAATATAAAAATATTTTGAAAGAAACGTAAAAAGGCGATTCAGAATTTTTGACTCAAAATTCGTATTTTTGCATCACTACCAAATCAATTATGAGTTAATGTGAAGTTTGAGTCAAGCTCGCCCACTAGATTTCTACTTTTCTCGTAAATTGGCCCCGCCTACTGTTCGGTAAATATCGCCTCTTTGAAAATTTGAAATTAAAATCGCATCCTTGAAATAATTGTCTCCTCCCACACGAAATCCGGACATTTCACTCGACTTTTCTTTCCCCACTCTTTTAAATCGCTCCATTAGGTGAAAATATTTTTTAATCCCTCGTCGTTTTAATTTAGTGTCTTAGTGTCACGGGCGCTCTTTTAAATTAAAACTTTGGCTTCATTCTTTCTCTTGATTTATTCTCTGTCGTTAATTATTATCGAGCGTAATTATCATCATCCACCTAAAGCTCGGCTATTTTTCCGTGGACACGTCTAACTGACGCGTCAAATGGTACAGAAAATTGTCTTTTCCGCTGCCATCGTGGAAATGCTATGCATTTTTTTTCCCTCCTCTCTCAATCTTTGCACATTCCCTATTCGGGCGAGCATTTGTTCACGGCCGGACATGGACAAATCGCAGTTATTTACAGTTGGCCATGATAAGAATACGGCTACCTTCTTTATTTATCTACTCCCTGTTCGCAACAGATTTTTTATTTCGGTGGCTTTGAGATTTACTCAAAGTTGTCTTCCCAACTTATTTTTTGTATAACCGACGCTTCAAATTCTACTTTCGGACTTTTCGGACATTTTCGGACTCTTGATATCTCGAAAACTAAACATTGTATCGAAAATCTGTTAGCAGATTCGGAATCTTGCTTGAATTTTACTTCAGAAAAGAATTGTTTCGATTTCTTCTTTATTTATCTATTTCCGGTTTCAATTGGTGCTAAATCTGGTCATAGTAGTGGTCGTTTGACCAAACAATTTCAAATTTTCCGATCACAGTAGAACGAATCTAGTATTCTAGTAAAATTTTGTCATTTTTGTTAAAAATAATTAGAGAGCTATACTGTGGGTGAGTTTGGTCCTCACATTTCATCTGATTTGGCCTCTATTGAGCTGGTTTGGGCTTTGATTTAAAGAATTGACAAGAAAAATGAATTCTTTTGGAAAAAATTACTTTTTTTGGATATTGTTTTGAATTTAAAGAATTTGTGTTGAGGATTTTCAATTGGTGCAAAATCTAGTCATAGTGGTGGTCGTATAGCAGAACGAATCCAGTATTTTTCGAAAAATTTCTTTATTTTTGTTAAAAATCGACAATAAAAAATAAGAAAGCTATATTGTGAATGAGTTTGGTCCTCACATTTTACCTGATTTGGCCCCTATTGAACCGATTTGGGCTTTGGATTAAAGAATTGACAAGAAAAATAGATTCTTTTGAAAAAAATAAGATTTTTAAGGGTATTGTATTGAATTTGAAGAATTTATGTTTAATAAGTTTCAATTGGTGCAAAATCTGGTCAGTAGTGGTGGTCGTATGACCAGACAACTCCAGATTTTCTGATCGTAGCAGAACGAATCTAGTATTTTTTGAAAGATTTCTTTATTTTTGTTAGAAATCGACAATAAAAAATAAGAAAGCGATAGTTTGGGTGAGTTTGGTCCTCACATTCCACCTGATTTGGCCCCTAGTGAGCTGGTTTGCACTTGAAGTTAAAAAATTGACAATAAAAATATATGTTTTTGGTGAAATTAACTTGTTTGTGGATATTATATTAAATTTAAAGTATTTGTAATATTTGTATTGAAAGTTTCAATTGGTGCTAAATCTGGTCATAGTGGTGGTCGTATGACCAGACAATTTCAAATTTTCCGATCACAGTAGAACGAATTTAGTATTCTAGTAAGATTTTGTCATTTTTGTTAAAAATTGCGGATAAAAAATTACTTTTTTTATGGAATTTAAAGAATTTGTGTTGAGGATTTTCAATTAGTGCTAAATGTGGTCATAGTGGTGGTCGTATGACCAGAAAACTCCAGATTTTCCGATCATAGCAGAACGAATCCAGGATTTTTCGAAAGATTTCGACAATAAAAAATAAGAAAGCGATAGTTTGGGTGAGTTTGGTCCTCACATTCCTCCTGATTTGGCCCCTAGTGAGCTGGTTTGCACTTCAGGTTTAAAAATTGACAAGAAAAATTTATGTTTTTGGTAAAATTAACTTGTCTGTGGATGTTGTATTGAATTTAAAGTATTTGTAATATTTGTATTGAAGAGTTTCAATTGGTGCTAAATCTGGTCATAGTGGTGGCCGTATGACCAGATAATTTCGCGAATAAAAAATTAGAAAGCTATACTGTGGGTGCGTCTGGTCCTCACATTCTACCTGAATTGGCTTCTAATGAGCTGATTTGGGTTTCGGGTTAAAAAATTGACAAAGAAAATAAATTCTTTTGAAAAAAAATTGTATTGAATTTGATGAATTTGTGTTGGGGAGTTTCAATTGGTGTTAAGTCTGGTCATAGTGGTGGTCGCATCACCAGACAACTCCAGATTTTCCAATCACAGCAGTATTTTTCGAAAAATTTCGTCCTCAATTCCACCTGATTTGGCTCCTAGTGACATTCCTTGGTTCGTGATTTGGCGTTTAAATTTGTTTTCGGCGTCTCCCTTCGAGTAAGGGTTAAAAAAGTCGTAAAGCTCGTTACATACAATAAAGCCGTTTTAATCTATGTTTTTTTGAATCGCATTTCAATTACAACATGATGGGTACTTTATCGTCGTAAGTAGTCATAAAGATTCAACTTCGAACTATACGAAAAACGCATAAACTCCGGTTCGTAACTTCTCCATGCAATAAATTTGACAACTAAATGTGTATTTTTACAATAACACTGTATTCAAGCGAAAATTTTATAAGGCAATTTGGAGTTATATAGCGAAATAATAAGTCAGGTTAGTGCATCATGAGTTATAGACTTGGTCCGATTTCACCTGTTTTATGTGAAAAATTATTATGTAGGACGTGTTAATCGCAATGGAATTAAGTTGTTCCCTTGTGTTTGTATTAAAGGCATCATCCCCTTCATAGCGAATACCCGGAGATTCTTTTTCATGTTCGAAAATTGATTAAAAGTTTGAGACGCTTCGGTGTATTTAAGAGCATAAATTCTATGCATACTTCGATATTGAATTAAAGTGTTGTAATCAAACTCCCGAAGATTTTCTTTCGCTAGCGGGCTGGGAAAGCGAAATTTATTTATGTGTTGTTCTTCTTCCCTCGAAATAAAACATAAAAATGCAATTGACACCACGTCTGCAGGTTTATATTATTTTTATTGCTCGGTTTGGAAATTGATTGCTGAGCGAAATTAAGACAGGGGTGATTTATCGCCGTTTTATGCCCAGTAAACAACCCATCATGGTACAACTGTTGGCTTAAATTGGCCGCATACCTGCATCCACCCAGCTGTCTCAACCCTTAATTGATGGTATTGTCTGGAAAGTAATTACCTGGCTCGAGCCCGGCTCCGCGACATATTTCATCCTTCTGTTTCTGGTCAGCGCACCTCAACCCACCCCTTTACGCCTTTCTGCGCTCGTGGAGCGAGGCCAAGAGGTGAGCGCAGACTAATTGAAATTAATTAGAGTGATGTATTGAGGACAAAAAGACAACACAACCACCCCACACGAGAAAAACTTCTACTTCCCTCCCTTCTCTCTCTCTCTCTTAATTCAATAAGTAAAGTGGACCGAAATTAATCTCATAACTGGACATCTATCACGACTGACGGCCTTTTGCACTTGATAAACATATTGGTAACACGTTGCTTGTCAACGTATGACGACAGCTGCCTAAGTAGATTACGATAATAGGGAAGTTGGGACGGAAATATGCGAAAAACAGGACTTGAAACAATTATTGTGCTAACCTACATACTAGGAGGCGGTGAATTGCCGAAAACGTACACCAAAGCTGTTCAATAGGGGCCAAATCCGGTCAAAAATGAGGACGGATCTCCCTTTTTGGGGTATTGAAGCTAAAATTTAAAATTTGAACAGTTCTGGACCAAAAAAATAACATAGCCACCATTTGACCAGATTTGACATCCTTTAACTTACTCTGTATTGCAATTCAAAAATTTCCAAAAAAAATTTTTTTTAAGTATTTCTATACTTTTCTCTTACCCTTTTCTGTTTGAAATGCACTTATTGTACAAAAATTAAATGTAGTAGTTGAAATTTTAATCAATTTTGGTACAAAAAATTAATTTCAAACAAATATCTACCATTTCGACCGCATTTGACACTCTTTGAGTTACTTTGGATTACTACTACATGTTTAAAATATGCAATTTAATGTTTCAAAACTTGTTAAATTTCAATATTGTTGCTACTGACGTTCGAAATAAAAAAAATTCAAAATATCCGATTTTTTTTAATACTCAGCCTCCATTTCATCATATTTGGCATATATGGAATTATTTTTAGTTGTCTTTTCTGTAGAAAATGTATAAAAATTGAATCGAATAATTTAAATTTTGATCAAAAAATCGATTTCAAGTACATGACCACCAGTTTGACCGCATTTGACACTCTTTGATCTACTTTAGATTACTACCACGAAGCAATTTAATGTTTTAAAATTTGCTAATTTGTTAATTTGTTGTTATTTCTACAACTGCCTTTCCAATTCAAAAATTTACAAAAAAAAAAAATTGACACTTTATTTCTATACTCATCCACTATTTCGACCATATCTGGCATCACTTGAATTATTTTCTATTGTTTTTATGTTTAAAAAAAAATCTGCACTTATTTTATAATTACAATTATAATTTAAATTTTGATCAAAAAATATATTTCAAGCATATATCCACCATTCTGACCGCATTTGACACTCTTTGACTTACTTTTATTACTACTACATGTTTAAAATATGCAATTTAATGTTTGTTAAATCTCAATATTCTTGCTACTGACGTTCCAAATTAGAGATTTTCAAAAAATCCGTTTTTTTCCCTTTTTTCTATACTCAGCCTCCATTTCATCCATATCTGGTATACATATATGGAATTATTTTCAATTGTCTTTTCTGTTGAAAATGTATAAAAATTGAATCGAATAATTTAAATTTTGAGCAAAAAATCGATTTCAAGCATTTGACCGCATTTGACACTCTTTGACCTATACTTTAGATTACTACCACATGTCAAAATAAAGCAACTTAATGATTTAAAATTTGTTAAACTGCAATATTCTTGCATTTCTGTCTTTCCAATTTAAGAATTTACAAAAAAATCTAAATTTTTACTATTTTCTATACTCAACCACCATTTTGACCATACCTGACATCTATTAAATTGTTTTCTATTGTCTTTTTGTACAAAATAAAATTTTCGTCACTTATCATGTAAAAACTGAATTGAATTATTTCAAATTTGATCAGATATGGTAAAAAAAAAAACGATTTTAAGTCAATATCCACCATTCTCACTGGATTTGACACTCTTTGATTTACATTAGATTACTACCACATGTCAAAATAATGTTTCAAAAGTCATTAGACGTCAATATTCTTGGTAGTTTGAGAGAACTGCCTTTCCAATACAAAAATTTGAAAAAAATTTAAATATTTACACGTATTTCTATATCCAACCACCAATTCGACCATATCTGGCATCTATTGAATTATTTGCCATTGTATTTTCTGTTTAAAATGAAATTTTCTGCACTTATTTTATACAAATTGAATCGAATAATTTAAATTTTGATCAAAAAATTGATTTGAAGCATATATCCACCATTCTGACCGTATTTGACACTCTTTGACTTACTTTAAATTACTACCACATGTCAAAATTATATAACTGAATGTTTTAAAATTTGTTAAACTGCAATATTCCTGCATTTCCATTTTTCCAATTTAAGAAGAAAAAAATCTAAATTTTTACCACAATTTTGACCATATCTGGCACCTATTGAATTATTTTCCATGTCTTTTCTATATAAAATAAAATTTGCTGCACTAATTGTTTAAAAACTGAATGGAATTATGTAGAATTTGATCAGTTTTGACACAAAAAAAGGATTTCCAGCAAGTATCCACCATACTCACCGGATTTGACACTCTTTGATTTACATTAGATTACTAGCACCTATAAAAATAATGTAATTTAATGTTCCAAAGCTCATTAAACGTCAAAATTGTCTCTGTTTGAGAGAATTGTCTTTCCTATACGAAAATTTGTAAAAAAAATAAATTTTTATACGTACTTCTATACTCAACCACCATTTAGACCATATCTGGCATCTATTGAATTATTTTCCTTTGTGTTTTCTGTCTAAAATGAAATTTGCTGCATTTGTATAAAAAAATGTATCAAATAATTTAAAATTTCAAGTATATATCCACCATTCTGGCCGGATTTGACACTCTTTGAATTACTTTGGATTACCATAAACCAAAATGATTCAAAGCCAATTCTAGCTTGCTTAAATTGAAATTGGGCCAGTTTTGGGGCTTGAAACTTATTTTTGGTGGTGTGTCCACCATTCTGACCGTATTTGCATCCACTTGCTTTACTTTCGACTGGTATAAATGAGACTAGGATGCAATTATAGTATTCCCAAGCCGCCCAAGCATCAAAAATCTCGCTCGACTGGCCACTCAGTGGCCCACGTGCCGTTCCAATAGAACATTAATTGTGCACCTATTCTCATCCCCCTCGCTGCTCACTAACAATGCACCCCTCCAGGAAAGAATAACAATTTACGTGCACCGAGGGTGATTTCAGCGATTTATGCACGTATGTTGAAAAAGAAAAAAAAACCGTCCCTTTCATATTCATAAATTTCGGTTGAAAAGGCTTGCTGCACCTTTGCTGATTTCATTTCGTTCCATCTGTGATGAAAAAAGGCCACTTCTAAGCGGATTAATTACACTTTTTCAAGGGTGCGATAATTCCATTGAGTCATCATCTGAAGAAATGGGGATTTAAACGCTAAATCACAAAGCAAGGAAAGTGACTAGGAGCCAAATCAGGTGGAATTGGGGACCAAAATCACATTTTTGACGAAATATTTTGAAAAATACTAAATTTGTTCTGCTTTCGTTGGAAAATCTAGAGTTGTCTGCTCATACGACCACTATTATGACCAGATTTAGCACCAATTGAATACAAATACTTCAAGTTCAATACAATATCCACAAAATTGTTATTTTTACATAAAAAATATCTATTTTTCTTGTCATTTTTCTAATACAAACTCAAATCAGGTGGAATGTGAGGACCAAACTCAACCATATTTCTTTTTTCTTATTTTTTGTTGGCGATTTTTAACAAAAATGACGAAATCTTTTGAAAATACAAGATTTGTTCTACTATCATCGTATTACTACTGCCGTTCCAAATTATTTTTTTTTAAATCATATTTTTTTTGTATACCCATTTCGACCATATCTGGCATATATGGAATTATTTTCAATTTTCTTTTCTGTTTAAAATGAAATTTGCTACACTTATATAAAAATTAAATCGAATAATTTAACTTTTGATTAAAAAATCGATTTCAAGCATAATCCACCATTCTGACCGCATTTGACACTCTTTGACTTACTTTAGATTACTACCACATGTCAAAATGACGCAACTTAATGTTCTAAAATTTGGTAATCGGCAATATTCCTGCATTTCTGTCTTTCCAATTTAAGAATTTGCAAAAAACAACCAGGTTTCAAATTTAAACGCTAAATCACGAACCAAGGAAGGTGACTAGGAGCCAAATCAGGTGAAATTGGGCACCAAAATCACGTTTTTGACGAAATATTTCGAAAAATACTAAATCTGTTCTGCTTTGGTTGGAAAATCTGGAGTTGTCTGCTCATACGACCACTATTATGACCAGATTTAGCACCAATTGAATACAAATACTTCACGTTCAATACAATATTCACAAAACCGTTATTTTTACATAAAAATTATCAATTTTTTTTGTCATTTTTCTAATCCAAACTCAAACCAGCTCAGTAGAGGCCGAATTAGGTAGAATGTTAGGACCAAACTCAACCATATTCCTTTTTTTTTCTTATTTTTTGTTGTCATATTCATAAATTTTGGTTTAAAAGGCTTGATGCGCCTTTGCTGATTTCATTTCGTTCCATCTGTGATGAAAAACGGCCATTTCTAAGCGGATTAATTACACTTTTTTCAAGGATGAGTCATCATCTGAAGAAATGGCGATTTAAACGCTAAACCACAAACCAAGGAAAGTGACTAGGAGCCAAATCAGGTGGAATTGAGGACCAAGATAACGTTTTTGATGAAATATTTCGAAAAATACTAAATTTGTTCTGCTTTGGTTGGAAAATCTGGAGTTGTCTGCTCATACGACCACTATTATGACCAGATTTTTTGAATACAAATACTTCAAGTTCAATACAATTTCACAAAACCGTTATTTTTAGATAAAAAATATTTATTTTTATTGTCATTTTTGTAATACAAACCCAAACCAGCTCAGTAGAGGCAAAATCAGGTGGAATGTGAGGACCAAAGTCAACCATATTTCTTTTTTTTTTCTTACTTTTTGTTGGCGATTTTCAACAAAATTAACGAAATCTTTTGAAAAATACTTGATTTGTTTTACTATTATAATAAATTATTACTGCCGTTCCAAATTAAAAGTTTTCAAAAAATCCAATTTTTTTTATACTCATTTCTATCATATCTGGCATATGGCATTATTTTTTATTGTCTTTTCTGTTTAAAATTAAATTTGCTGCACTTATTGTATAAAAATTGAATCGAATAATTTAAATTTTGATAAAAAAAATGATTTCCAGCATATATCCACCACTCTGACCGCATTTGACACTCTTTGACTTTCTTTAGATTACTACCACATATTAAAATGATGCAATTTAATATTCTCAATTTGTTAAACTGCAATGTTCCTGTATTTCTGTCTTTCTAATTTAAGAATTTGCAAAAAAAAATTAATTTGTTCTGTTATGACCAGATTTAGCACCAATTGTATTGAACTTCAAGTTCAATACAATATCCACAAAACAGTTATTTTTACATAAAAAATATCTATTTTTTTTTGTCATTTTTCTAATCCAAACTCAAACCAGCTCAGTAGAGGCCGAATCAGATAAAATGTGAGGACCAAACTCAATCATATTTCTTTTTTTTTCTTATTTTTTGTTGTCATATTCATAAATTTTGGTTTAAAAGGCTTGATGCACCTTTGCTGATTTTATTTCGTTCCATCTGTGATAAAAAAGGCCACTTCTAAGCGGATTAATTACACTTTTTCATGATCTGAAGAAATGGGGATTTAAACGCTAAATCACAACCCAAGGAAAGTGACTAGGAGCCAAATCAGGTGGATTTGGTGACCAAAATCACGTTTTTGACGAAATATTTCGAAAAATACTAAATTTGTTCTGCTTTGGGTTGGAAAATCTAGAGTTGTCTGCTCATACGACCACTATTATGACCAGATTTAGCACCAATTGAATACATATACTTCAAGTTCAATGCAATATCCACAAAACCGTTATTTTTACATCAAAAAATATCTG
This sequence comes from Tribolium madens, assembly GCF_015345945.1. Classification (NCBI taxonomy): domain Eukaryota; kingdom Metazoa; phylum Arthropoda; class Insecta; order Coleoptera; family Tenebrionidae; genus Tribolium; species Tribolium madens. Next base: position 10,828,616 of record NW_025401050.1, read on the forward strand.
TTTAAACTCAAACCAGCTCAGTAGAGACCGAATCAGGTGGAATGTGAGGACCAAACTCAACCATATTCCTTTTTTTCGCTTATTTTTTGTTGTCATATTCATCTGTGATGAAAAGGGCCACTTCTAAGCGGATTAATTACACTTTTTCAAGGGTGCGATAATTCCAATGAGTCATCTGAAGAAATGGGGGCACCGATGCGGTCTTTCGTTGTAAATAAAATTATTAATAGTCGAGTTGGCGTGACTTTGGAGGTGGATGGATGTGGGATTGAGGGTCGCAATGTGGTGGAGGTTCACGGATGGGCGAGTGTTGGTGCCGTGTGGTGCCCTCATGACGCCATGCCACTCCAATATTGATATAGGCGATGTAAATCCGCAAAAATCGCCATATATTGGCCTCTGACGGCTCCTAAACTAAACCTTTTGTCCGAATGCACCGAAAGTCCGTTTGATTATGCCGAAGCACGCGTGCAAGGAACAGAAAACGGACAGATATGAGCCACCAAAGGAGCACGAACGCAATCTCTTTTGCTAGTTTAGCACCCAATCACGATCGCTTTTCACCTTTACTCACTATCAATTTCCTAACACTCTATTACGTTTATGTTCACAGCCAATCGGGGATAAAGAGCTTCATTTTTACATCGTAAACACTCTCGATCGAAATAACGATTTACGCACTCCACCAAGAGCAAATATCACAATTTTTACGATTTAGACTAATCCAAATTTATTCACGTGGCGCTAAATCCGACCAAATGGGGGCTGTTTGATAGAAAGCGATCTTTTGCCTCCAAACTGGCACTATTTATGACGATTGTAGCCACTCGATCTGGAAAATAATCTAAAATAAGTCAGGGGGTGTCAAATCTGGTCGAAATGCTGCTCTGGACTTGATTTTTCTCTACTCTACTTTGTAGCTTGAAAACATGAATAATAATCGTCTTTTAAAATATCATGTTACATTCGGTGTAACGACGACTCCAGAGTAACTCAATGAGTGCTAAATCTGGTAAAAGTGGTGACATTAAAAAAATAAATATGTATATAGATCAAAACTTGTTCAAAATTTTGTTAAAAGTTAATCGTTGGATTTAGATTTTAAGAAATTAAAATAATTCAATATGTTCTAAATCAGGACAGAAAGGTTGCTCCAAGTTCTTTGTCTCCAAACTAATTAATTAATTTTTTTAATCCAAATTTATTCACGTGGTGATAAATCCGACCAAATGGGGGCTGCTTGATAGAAAGCAATTTTTTGGCCTCTAAACTGGCACTATTTATGACGATTGTAGCCACTCGATCTGGAAAATAATCTAAAATAAGTCAGGGGGTGTCAAATCTGGTCGAAATGCTGCTCTGGATCTGATTTTTCTCTTGAAAACATAATGAATAATGATCGTATTTTAAAATAGTTCAATATCATGTTTCATTCGACTCCAGAGTAACTCAATGAGTGCTAAATCTGGTAAAAGTGGTGACATTAAAAAATTAAATATGTAAATGGATCAAAATCTGTTCAAAATTAATCAAATTTAAAATCTAAGAAAATCTGTTCAAAATTAATCGTGGGATGTAGATTTTAAGAAATTAAATAATTCAATATGTGGTAAATCAAGACAGAAAGGTGGCTCGAAGTTCTTTGTTTCCAAACTGTTCAAATTTTCAACGCTGTTGTTTAACTAAACTAAACTTGTCCTTAAAAATAAGGCAATTTTGTTTACTTTAGAGGTGTTAAATCTGGTCGAAATGGTGGTTGTGTAGTCAACTAACAAACACTGATCATTTTTACTTTCTAATTCTACAATTGTTTTAATAGAGAAACCAAATTAATTCCATGGAAGTTAAATCTAGCCGATATGGTGGTTGTGCGAGTGAAATGCATAGAAATATATTATTTTTTGTAAAATTTCGTGTCAACTAAACAAACATTGGCCACCTTTACATTGTATTTCTATAATTGGTTTAATAGAGAAACCAAAATAGTTCAAAGAGTGGTAAATCTTGTGGAAATAGTGGTTCTGTGAGTGAATTTTTGGCAATTATAATACATTTCTAACTCAATTTGATACAGAAACCAAATCATTTCAAAGGGTGTTAAATCTGGTCAGAATGGTGGTCGTGTGCTTAAAATGTTTGAAAATAAGGCGTTTTTTAAATAAATTTTCTAATCAAACAGTTCTGTGAATGGAAATTTGAGTTAACTAAACAAAAAATGGCTACTTTTGTAACACAATTCCAGAAGTCGTTTAAAAGGGAAACCAAAATAGTAAAACAAGGTGCTAAATCTGGTCGAATTGGTGTTTATATAAATGTAATGCATGAAAAATATGACGTTTTTTGTTAATTAATCAAAGTGATTCCATAAATAGTGTAATAGAGAAACCAAAACAGTTCAAAGAGTGCTAAATCTTGTTGAAATTATGCATAAAATTATGCCAGTTTTTGCTTATTTTTGGATTAGCTAAACAAAAGTGGTTACTTGCATCGATTATAGGAACCAAAATAATTCAAACGATGCTGAATCAAGTCGAAATACATGGAAACATGTTTTAAATTATAAACCAAAATTTAAATATTTTTTTTGACAAATTTAGCCACCACATTTCACCAATTTGACAAATACTCTTGAATTATCTTTTAAGAATAAATTTGAAATAAAGAAAAAATCTTCCAAATTGTAGCCAAATGTGTTTTTTTGACAATTTGTGACAAATTTGAATCAGAATTCCAAAAGTGTCCAAGAGACCTATAGATTTTTCAAATATCTTTCATAGTTTAAGCTGATTTTTCAATGCTTCATTGAATAAATCAACAGTGGAAACAAAAAAATTGAATTTATGACTGGTCACCATCTTTAACGGATCTGACACCCATTGAATTACCTTGGTTTGTTTGTTAAGCATAAATTCAGCCTTGAAAATAATTTATTATTATTGTCAACATTTTTATTAAATCTGGTCGGAATGGTGGTTGTGAGCTTAAATTGTTTGAAAATAGTAAACAAAAATTGTTTTTTGCAAAATTTCGCGTCAACTAAACAAACAGTGTCCACTTTCGATATTAGACTAATTGTAATAAAGCGGATTTGGTTTACGACTCGGTCAATTAATCCTCAAAGGGATGAAATCGTCCATGTAAGTTAATTTTCTTTGGCTAGTATAAGAAATCAAATCTGGTCTCGTATCCATAAAATTATGCTTTTTATTATCGTCATTCCGTTATCTATCCCTCGTCCGATCATTAGGCCCTTGTGTCGCATCACGTATCTCCTTGGCCGTTTCCTTGCAGTTGCTAGTTGTTTGGGTCATTAGTGTGTCTTGGGACTGGATGGAAGGATAGATATCGTTATTTATCTTGCGAGTGTCTTCTGTGACCGCAAGTGGGCCGTGATCTGTGTGGTCTTGCAGCGGCGGATGTGCCCTATGTCAAGTCTGTTTGTATTTCGACAAGTTCCTCCGGATCTCTGAAGGGTTGATTTGCCATATCTCGAAGATGACGCCCACTATTGTTAACGCGATGGCGATTTAATGGAACGAAACCATATTTCGAAACATCAAACCGAGGCCCCCGTTTCCGGGGGGTGGTCATCACCATTGCATCGCAGGCCCCCTCTAATGCAGTTCTTTTCTTTCTCTGCAGCGGCTATTCTTCATCGCCTTTGTTCGCGAGAGGTGATAATGACACAGTGGCACGAGATCCGGCCAACTTTCGTCTTGTTTTCACTGGAGAGCTTTCAGCGACCAGTTGATTTAATATAATAGGTACATTGTGGCCGATGGCCGAGCAGAGAGGTGACTCCGGACAACTTTTGGCGAGAGCTTATGTGGCGCCTTCGGCATCGCGACGCTATTGTTCGACGCCCACGCCGAAAACTACATACTTCATTGGATTTGCCGGCACAATGCTCCTTCTTATTCGCGATGACCACATCCTTAATTTTGAATTACGACCCAAGTAATCATTATTTTCAACCCTGCAGCACCAAACATTGGAATAAATCAAAATTGAAACGCTCTACAAGCTCAATTTTCAATTCGCATAGAAAATTAAAAACTCAATAGGTGCCAAATCGGCTAAATGCGGTGGCCTGGTCTCTAGGCTGTAAGTTTGGCTATAATTGGACCACTTTTCAATAAATTTCAATGCCAAGTTTAGTTATACTCAACAAACGAAAACAATTCAATGAGATTTGTCACAGTTTGTCAAAAGTAACAAGAAAAAAACACATTTGGCTTCAATTTGGAAGTTTTTTCTTGATTTCAAATTTATTTAAAAGTAAACTTGCTACCAATATTTAAATTTTGGTTTATAAATTAGAATTTTTTCTAAAAAAACGCTGTTTCCAAGCATTTCGCTCATAGAACCATCATTTGGACCTGATTTAGCATCCTTTGAAATTTTTTGGTTCCTATAATCGATGCAACTGACCACTTTTTGTTTAGTTGAAAAAAATAAGCCAAAACTGACATGCAAAACCACTATTTCAACAAAACTTAAAAAATTGTGAAACAAAAATGTAGGTTTTATTAAAAAATATCAAAGAAACTGCATTACTTAGACAAAAAAAGCAGTTTTCATTAAATATTGATTTTGAAAATAGTTTATTTATTAAAAGGAAATTCTGAAAGCGCAAACTTTACAATGATGATTTTTTTGCTCAAATGTGCCAAATCTGGACAAGTCAAATTTTGTCATACAAACAGGTGGTTGTCACACAAAATTTTTGTTATAACAAGCAAAAAAACTAATATTTTGATAATTGTGAAAACAAAATGTGGATGTTATTTAAAAAATATTAAAAAAACTGCATAACTTTGACAAAGAGGAAGCTGTTTTCATTAAATATTGATTTTGTAGACAGTTTATTTACTAAAAAAATATTCTGAAAACAAAAACCTTACAATAATAAATTTTTTGCACATATGTTTTGCCCAATTTTTTATTTTTTAAACGATTAATTTTTGAATTTTTTACAAAAAATCCAAAAAGCATCAGAAAAAAGTCTTCAACGAGAAGTTGTTGACTCAATTTTTTTAATTTTTACAAAAAATCCAAAAACCATCAGAAAAAAGTCTTCAACGAGTGGCAAATCTAGACAAAGTCATGGCTATATCGAATTTTCTCATACCTCTATCCAAAGTAATTCAATTGGCACTAAAACAGGTGGTCACCACACAAAATTTTTGTTATAACAAGTAAAAAAACAAATTTTTTGATAATTGTGAACACAAAATGTGGATGTTATTTTAAAAATATCAAAAAAACTGCATAACTTGGACAAAGAGGAAGCTGTTCTCATTAAATATTGATTTTGTAGACAGTTTATTTATTAGAAAAAATCTGAAAGCAAAAACCTCACAATAAGAAATTTTTGCCCATATGTTGTCAATTTTTTATTTTTTAAACAATCAATTTTCGAAATTTTTACAAAAAATCATCAAAAGTCTTCGACGAGTGCCAAATCTGGACAAAGTCGTGGCTACATCAAATTTTCTCATACCTCTATCCAAAGTAATAACAGGTGGTTATCACACAAAATTTTTGTTATAAAAAGCAAAAAAACTATTTTTTTGATAATCGTGAAAACAAAATGTGGATGTTATTTAAAAAATATCAAAAAAAAATAATATTTTAGAATTGTTACATGAAATTCAACGTAATTTCAACGGGCCCCAAACCTGGTAGAACAGGTGGTTATCCGGTGACAATTTTTCTGTTTCGAAATAAGAAAATTCGCGTTTGGGCCGTGTCGAATGATTAAAAATAGTGTCAAATGTATCGCAATTTGTCGGAAAAAGCGTCAATAAGCGTCCGGAAAAGGCAATATTTCATGTCTGTCCTGCATTAAATCGTTAGAAGGCCTGGTGGCCCTCGCCTCGGCGATGAGATTTTCATCAAGTATGCAAATGAAGGGGAAAATTACTTTTCCTATATAATCGTCATTATTTCGACATTGACATCGCGTGTGATCACATATTGCTGTTTTTCTCCCGGCTGCTGCCGTAATATCATCCCTGGTGTACAGTGAGGGATAAAAGCGGACTCTGCCGCCAAATACCACACCGTTGGCTTTAATTATCCCCAAGAAAAATGCATTTTTGGGCCTTTTGAGGAGTCTAGGTGCAACCCCATCAAGGCAAAAACTCATTTGACCATCATCGAGGGTTTTGTTTGCGGAAAAGGGAGCTTCTTTCATTAAAACGGCCACATTTCAATAACCTGCGCTCATATCCTGGCCTCGGAAAAAACAAAACCTTCACAAAAAGTTTATTTAGCACTTGTGTAAATAGAGTACTCGAATGCCTGGCTTACAAGTGCTTCTTGAAGCAATGACGGAATCGAGATTTTGATTTTTTTCTCTCCTCTCTCACTTTTCATGTTTAATATCTGTGATTTATATGGTCCGAGGAGGAGCATGTGTCAGAGGGGTCGAGTTAAGCGTACTGTGTTAAATCCGGAGTTTCGTTATCTCCACTTTACCGTTGATTGATGTCACTGAGTCTGCACTAATCGGGTACCTTTGAACACGTGACTGCCAGGAGGGCGATTCTCGCGACACGCGACCTTTAAATCCCTACACAATGATTCATTTATGTTTGGCCGCTGATTCCCACAGATAAATCAGAGGGTGATTTTTTATAATTAGATTTCGAATAAGGGGAAAAAATCATAGTTTGGCCACCATGGCTCCACCTTCAACCAATCTGACACCCATTGAATTTCTAAATTTTATGTATTGGCATTCTCATTACAAGCATTTGTCGAATTAAATCATTCATATACTAAAAAACTGAAATTAAGAAAACTTAGCCGCCAGATTTGGCCGATTTAATTATATTTAATGCGAATTTAGCCTTGAAATTGTGTAAACAGAACAATTTTTTAACAAAAACTTTCAAAATCACAGAAAAGAAAAATAAGTGGCCAATTTTGTAACACAATTCTAGAAGGAGCAACCAAAATTGTTCAAAGAGTGTTAAATCTACAAAATCCACATTTAATGAAAACAACTTATTTTTTGCTACTTATGTTTGTTTTTTATGATGAAAATTTTGACTAAATATTTAGACATACGCTTAGAGTCAATCTGAAGCAAAATTTATTAAAAAGCCCTTGTTTTTCCGGATTTGGTGCTCATTGAGTTACCTTGAAAATTACATTTTGACCAATATAAAGAAATTGGGGAAAGTTTTGCTCTATTTTCCAGGATTTTTAAGTTTTGACTCGAGCTGGAGCTATATTTTTTAATTTGTCCAAATCTAGTAGGCGCAGCTAGTTTTAGATTGCAGATTTGTAATCTTTGGATTGTTTTACATAAAAAAAGTGGTATTTTACACAAAAGAAAAATTTATTATAGAAAATAAAACCTATTTGCCAGCATTTTTTATGTTTGCCTAGGCTAATATCTACATAAGCCGATATTTCTTAATCCAGTAGGTGGAGTTAATTTTGAGTAACAGATTTCTAATTCCTAGGTTGATTTACATAAAGAAAGTGCCATTTTGACCAATATAAAAAATATCTAGAAAGTTTGGGTCCATTTTCCAGGATTTTTAAGTTTTCGAAAAAAGACTTATTTCATTACAGATGTGCGCTAAAAAACGCCTTTTTTCCGGATTTGGTGCCCATTGAGATACTTTGCCACCTCTTTGTCCAGATTTGGTACCTATCGACTCTCTTAAAGCAGATTTGGGGCCTCTTTTGCGGAGGGAGCACCCCTGTTCGTATATACAGTGCAAAGTATGTCATAAAAGTTAATTGTGTCGAAGTTGAATAATCATCCGCTGTAAGGAGGACGCGGTTTAACGACGTTTAAAATTCGTCGTCGAGCGTATTTTCATATTTTTGTCGTCGTTTTCCATTTAGTGGGTGCAGCGTTTAGTAAGGCATTCGTTTATGAATATCTTCTTTGTAGGAATTCCGTAGAAGAGGACATTTAAAAGTCGTAAAATTGTATTTAGTCTCTGAGTGCCGGAATATAAAAAACTTTACAGCACCCGACTTGCTGACATCTTTACAAATCTACCTGAAAATTGTATATATTAGGGATTTTATAGCGTTGACTCGTATGAAAATTTGTTTATTTTTTTCCTCCTCCTTTTCAGACGTTGAGGGCTGTGTTTCGCAATTTCGGGCGCCCGTTCGGCCACTGATAACATCAACAATCTCTCGGGTGGCACGGCCTCGCGTTTGTCTTTTTCAAAACTTGAAACGCTGGTGGGAAAAACTATCAATCTCGACGATAAGATAATCGCAATTCAACAAGTTCGAAGATATCAATAAGCAAATATCGCGCTTTATGGCCGCCGACTCATACTCCTCCAATCGATAATAATTGGATGAGCGGTTCCAAGGTTGGGGGAACATTGAGTGTCATAAAAACTTTTACTTTTGTTAGCTGAGAGATTATATACTTGCTAATGGGACCGATCCAGGATGTTATTTTCAAACTTTACGCCATAGTCATGCTAATCCAAATCACGCATTACATAAATAAAACATTACAATAGTGACTCTTGAACAACTTTCAGCGTTTTCGACACCTTCAGCACACGAAAAGTGCTGAATTATCACTATTATCGGACATTGGGGACGCCAATTCGCTCAACAAACAGAAAAATACGATTTTTGACACGATTTTGCACCCATTGAAAACACGTGGAGGGATTTTTGAGGCATTTTCCAAAATATTTTTGAATGATATTGGCGATATTTTGCGTATTTGTCTCTCTTTCAAATGTTGGAGGGAGATTTGCTCCAAAGAATGTAAAGAAAGTTTCAAGAAAACTTTTTACACCTTTCGCAGTATAAAAAACGTATTTTCTACTGCAAAGTGATTCAATTGGCACCAAATACGGAAAAACAGGTGGTTATTATACGAAACCTGGCGATTATTCAAGCATGGATGTGGTTTTTGATTTGTTTAATTTAAACAGTTTTCAAATGATCGTGATAACGTTTCAGATAAGAGAAAATGATAACACGAATGTAAAATTTTAAACAATTGTATCTAAAAGTTTCATTTATTCATAGTTTTTCTTTTTTTCAATTTTATATCTTTTTGGAACATTTTCATCAGGTTTTCATTGAAAAGTAAAAATATCAAAACTCCACAATTTTAGGTTTCGTGGACTACATTTTTATCCAAATCTCAAAAACTAAAAATCGAAAAAAATTCTGCTGCCATATTTGGAACATTTCACACAAAAAAACATAAATTGGCAACATTTTAGAGAGTTTTACAAAAGTCACAGAACTAAATATTACCTGACGACACTCAAAAAAAATTGGTTGAATTTTTTTTAACTGTATCAAAAGTGGGCCAATTGTAATTAATTTGACCCCAAGAAACACGGAAATGTTCTTATTTTTCAATTGTAAAACACATTTTGTGCTAAAGTCACTAAAAAATTCAAATTTTTTTTGTCTCTTGGACTATATTTTGGGCCCAAATCTCAAAAACAAGAACATAATTCTTTTGTGATATTTGAAGTTTTTGCCACAGTTTGTACCCTCAATTTTTTGATATTTCTTCCTTAACACAAGGCATTAAACCGAATTTTGCATGTCCACATCAAGGATCTTGGCAAAAAAGGCAATTATGTTAATTTTGACTAATTTGAGTCTGCAAAGTACAAATGTGGCATTATTTTTTAAATTTTTGACATATTGCGTCCTAAAAACAGCAAAAGTCGGCAATTTTAGGTTTTTGCATTTGTGGACCACATTTATGCCCAAATCTCAAAAATTAAAAAACGTACAAAATGTCTAGTCTTAAATTTGAAATCTTTGCCTTATTTTATACCAAAAAATCATAACTCAAAGACTTTTTAGTTAAATGCGTGAAAACACCCAAAATTTTAGTCAAACAGCTAGTTTTTTCAATTTTTTTTTAACTTAATTGGCCTGACACATTTCGTCCTAAAAATATGAAATATCCACAATTTTAGTGTTTTGCACATGTCGACCACATTTTTACCCAAATCTTAAAAACTCAAAATCGAAAAAAATTCTGCTGCCATATTTGGAATCCTTGTAAGATTTCACACAAAAAATCATAAATTGCCAACATTTTAGCTAGTTTTAAACCACCAAAACCTGGCAATTATATGTTTTTCCACTTGTGGACCCAGACTTGGCACTCATTGATTTGTCTTGGAGTTCGGATATCTCGGAAACTAAGCGTCGTATCAAAAATCTGTTTGCAGATTTGGCTTCAGATTTTGATTATGACAGTGCGACCACATCCGCCCAAACAACAGTGTCTGTATTGTGGAAGTTGGGTTGGCCATCCTGTAATCTTATCGTCCACCGTGACTAATTCGTAATTAGTGAATACGGAAAAAAAAAACATCAAGCAACACATGACTAGGTATGAATCAAAGCTTGTGTATCAGTTCTGGGAATGGTAGAGACAGACTTAACCTCGTTGTAATCTGTCGGTGAACTTGTCAACCCACGAACCTGCAATGACCCTACATTTCCTGAGAAATTATCAAAAGTGTTTCCTTTCAGTACTGCACACTTGCATCGAACGTGGGCGTGTTTAATGAGATTTATTTTTCATTTTACCGCTTCTTTTCATCGACCGATTAGTTGATGAAACATCACCGCCCACAGATGGCCCCTTATCAGACCCAACGACTTATCACTCACTTGAGAATTCGGTGGAAAAAATCAAGCAATAAAGCGGTTGCTTTACTAAACGTTGCTTTAAGAGAGTCGATAGGTACCAAATCTGGACAAAGAGGTGGCGTGGTGGCTATCCAAAGTAACTCAATGGGCACCAAATCGGCTACAAGCATGAAATAACCCTTTTTTCGAAAATTTAAAAATTCTGGAAAATTTATCAAAACTTTATAAATATTTTTTATATTGGTCAAAATGACACTTCCTTTATGTAAATTGACCTGAGAATTAGAAATATGTCACCAGATTAAGAAATATCGGCACTCATAGTTATTGGCTTGGTCAAACATAAAAAATGCTGGCAAATAGGTTCTATTTTCTATAATAAATTTTTCTTTTGTGTAAAATACCACTTTCCTTATGTAATACAATCCAGAGATTACAAATCTGTGACTTAAAACCAGCTACGCTTACTAGATTTGGAAATATTGATAAATATAGCTCCTGCTTGACTTAAAACTTAATAATCCTGGAAAATAGACCAAAACTTTCCAAATATTTTTATCTATTGGTCAAAATGGCACTTTCCTTATGTAAGTCTACCTGAGAATTTGAAATCTGTTACCCAAAATTAGCTCCACCTACTAGATTAAGAAATATCGGCTTTCATGTAGATATTAGCTTAGTAAAACATAAAAAGTGCTGGAAAATGGGTTCTATTTTCTATAATAAATTTTTCTTTTGTGTGAAATACCACTTCTCTTATGTAATACGATCCAGAGATGACAAATCTGTGACTTAAAACAAGCTACGCTTACTAGATTTGGAAATACTAAAGTATATAGCTCCTGCTTGAGTTAAAACTTAAAAATCCTGGAAAATAGACCAAAATTTTTCAAATATTTTTTTATATTGGTCAAAATGGCACTTTCCTTTTGTAAATCGACCTGAGAATTTGGAATATGTTACGCAAAATTAGCTCCGCCTACTAGACTAAGAAATATCGGCTTTCATGTAGATATTAGCTTAGTAGAACATAAAAAGTGCTGGAAAATAGGTTCTATTTTCTATAATAAATTTTTCTTTTGTGCGAAATACCACTTCTCTTATGTAATACAATCCAGAGATTACAAATCTGTGACTTAAAACAAGCTACGCTTACTAGATTTGGAAATACTAAAGAATGTAGCTCCTGCTTGAGTTAAAACTTAAAAATCCTGGAAAATAGACCAAAATTTTTCAAATATTTTTTAAATTGGTCAAAATGACAATTTCCTAATGTAAGTCTACCTGAGAATTTGAAATCTGTTACCCAAAATAAGCTCCACCTACTAGATTAAGAAATATCGGCTTTCATGTAGATATTAGCTTAGTAAAACATAAAAAGTGCTGGAAAATATATTCTATTTTCTATAATAAATTTTTCTTTTGTGCGAAATACCACTTCTCTTATGTAATACAATCCAGAGATTACAAATCTGTGACTTAAAACCAGCTACGCTTACTAAATTTGGAAATATTAAAAAATATAGCTCCTGCTTGAGTTAAAACTAAAAATCCTGGAAAATAGACCAAAATTTTTCAAATATTTTTTTATATTGGTCAAAATGGCACTTTCCTTTTGTAAATCAACCTGAGAATTTGGAATATGTTACGCAAAATTAGCTCCGCCTACTAGATTAAGAAATATCGGCTTTCATGTAGATATTAGCTTAGTAGAACATAAAAAGTGCTAGAAAATAGGTTCTATTTCCTTTAATAAATTTTTCTTTTGTGCGAAATACCACTTCTCTTATGTAATACGATCCAGAGATTACAAATCTGTGATTTAAAACCAGCTGCGCTTACTAGATTTGGAAATATTAAAAAATATAGCTCCTNAATATATTCTATTTTCTATAATAAATTTTTCTTTTGTGCGAAATACCACTTCTCTTATGTAATACGATCCAGAGATTACAAATCTGTGACTTAAAACCAGCTACGCTTACTAGATTTGGAAATATTAAAAAATATAGCTCCTGCTTGAGTTAAAATTTAAAAATCCTGGAAAATAGACCAAAATTTTTCAAATATTTTTTTATATTGGTCAAAATGGCACTTTCCTTTTGTAAATCGACCTGAAAATTTGGAATATGTTACGCAAAATTAGCTCCGCTTACTAGATTAAGAAATATCGGCACAAATAGATATTGGCTTGGTCAAAAATAAAAAATGCTGGCAAATAGGTTTTATTTTCTATGATGAATTTGTCTTTTGTGTAAAATGCTACTTTCCCACGTAATACGATTTAGAGATTGCAAATTTAGGACTTAAAACCAGCTACGCCTACTAGATTTGGATATATTAAAAAATATAGCTACAGCTTGAGTCAAAAGTTAAAAATCCTGGAAAATAGACCAAAACCGCCCACAGATGGCCCCTTATCAGACCCAACGACTTATCACTCACTTGAGAATTCGGTGGAAAAAATCAAGCAATAAAGCGGTTTTATTGTCGTCGTGCAAACATAACGTAATAACGCTGTGTACATGCAAATGCGAATCGACTTTAATATTAATAAAGAAGCAAAGTATTAGCCCCGACATCATACATAAGCTCCGAGTTTTCGCTAAAACATGTCATATTTCTCGATTCTTAGCTTTTATGAAACGAGTGTCAACACGAAACAACGAATATATGGAAGTTGAAGCTTGTAAAATGGACCATGATGCTAGTTTTCAATTAAACACACGGTATATTTTTGTAAACTTGATAAAAGAAAGGAGGCTTTGAACACGGCCAGCTGGATGCGGATGGAGCATAATAACGCTTTTGTCAGGTGGAAAAAAGTGTTATTAGATTACAGATGTACACTTGAAAGCAAAATTTAGACCAAGATAAAAAAAAAATTTGACTCAAGTTGGAGCTATATCTTTCAATATGTCCAAAGCTACTAGGCGTAGATGGTTTTAGGTTACAGATTTGTAATCTCTGGATTGTATTACATAAGAAATGTGCGATTTTACGCAAAAGAAAAATTTATTATAGAAAATAAAAGCTATTTGCCAGCATTTTTTATGTTTGACTAAGCCAATATCTATGTGTGTCGATATTTCTTAGTAGGCGGAGCTAATTTTGCGTAACAAATTCCAAATTCTCAGGTCAATTTACATAAGGAAAGTGCCATTTTGACCAACATAAAAAATATTTTGATCTATTTCTCAGGATTTTTAAGTTTTCGAAAAAAGAGTTATTTTATTACAGATGATTAAATATTGTGAAAAAAACAGCTGTTTGACTAAAATTTTGGGTGTTTTCATGTAAAATTCAGTTATATGATTTTCGTAAACGTACATTTAACTAAAAAGTCTTTGAGTTATGATTTTTTGGTATAACATAAGGCAGATTTCAAATTTAAGCCTAGCCATTTTGTACGATTTTTAGTTTTTGAGATTTCGGCATAAATGTGGTCCACAAAGGCAAAAACTTAAAATTGCCGACTTTTGATGTTTTTAGGACGCAATATATCGAAAGATTTAAAAAATAATTCCACATTTGTACTTTGCAGACTCAAATTACTCAAAAATTAACAAAATTTTCATTTTAATTTTTGAAAATATTGTCTTTTTCGCCAAGATCCTTGATGTGGACATGTAAAATTCGGTTTAGTGCCTTGTGTGAAGAAAGAAATGTCCAAAACCATCCTAATGTAGATGTTATGGACGCAAACTGTGGCAAAAACTTCAAATAAGACAATAGAATTTTTGAAATTTTGTTGTTTTTGAGATTTGGGCTCAAAATATAGTCCAATGAGACAAAAAATCAAAATTTTCGAATTTTTTAGTGACTTTAGGACAAAATGTGTCTTGCAATGGAAAAATAAGGACATTTCCGTGTTTCTTGGGTTCAAATTAATTACAATTGGCCCACTTTTGATCTCAGTTAAAAAAAAATTCAGGTAACATTTAGCTTTGTGACTTTGTGACAACAGTATTTCAAAGATTTAAAAAATAATTCCACATTTGTACTTTGCAGACTCAAATCAGTCAAAATTAACATAATTTTCATTTCAATTTTTGAAAAAATTGCCTTTTTTGCCAAGATCCTTGATGTGGACACGTAAAATTCGGTTTAGAAATGTCTAAAATTCGTTCTAATTTAGATGTTGAGAATGCAAAATGTAGAAAGAAGTCCAAATCTGACAATAGAATTTTTGAAATTGTTGTTGTTTTTGAGATTTGGGTCAAAATATAGTTCAATGAGATAGAAATTCAAAATTTTGGAAATTTTTTGTGGTTTTAGCCCTAAATGTGTTTTATAATTTAAAAATAAGACCAGATTCGTGTTCACAAAGGCCAATTTAGTTAAAAATGTACCTGCTTTTGGTTTTAATTTTTGAAAAGACTAGCTGTTTGACTAAAATTTTGGGTGTTTTCATGTAAATGATTCTTGTGAAATAACATTTAACAAAAAAGTCTTTGAATTATGATTTTTTTTGGTATAAAATGAAGTAAAGATTTCAAATTTAACACAAAATATTTTGTATGATTTTTAGTTTTTGAGATTTGGGCCCACAAGGGGCGAAATATGTCAAAAATTTGAAATGAGTGTCAAAAATCTGGGCTTTTTCGTGTCGGCCACCCCCAACCCCTTTTCAGCGTCACACAATACCTGTCGCCGGTGTCCCTATTACCCCTTATCGCATCTGCCACCCCATTTCTCATCCCCGAGGTGCGAGAAGAAATTATCATAATAATTAATGGTATTACGGCACGTCGAATCGGCATGCGGCCGACGTTTGTCCAGCTAAGTGACACTCACCCTCATCCAACCCCATTCAAAATCTACCTGGGGGAGGATTTTATCCACCCCTTGCAGAACTAATCGTTGTTTAACGGTACAGAGGGTTACGATCATGACTCACAACACAAAAATCGAATTGGAAATATTCAAAGAAGCACCAGGAAATCGACCTTCCACCTCATTGGTTCTTTGTTGATGACGTGTGACCAACAACCATCCATCAGCTTAACCGGAAGTCTGTTTTTCCTTGATTATTATTATCGGGGTGGGGGTGTTTTCTCGTGTAGCAATTTAGTTGTTGTGTTTTTATAGTCGGCTGTTTCGTTTCGTTTAATTTATTATTTTTATCCTGCGAAATCAAATAAGTGTATGACAAGATAATAAAAATTAAACCGGGCTTTTACGACCTCCGCATCCTGATTTCGAGCGTTTTCTTGACCCCTAATTAGCCCTCTTTCATAATCTCGAACTCAAGAGAGGCCAAATCAGGTCGAAATGGAGGACATATTCAAAATTCAATTCAAAAATGTTACTGTTAACCACATTATTGTTGTTAAAAATGGATTTCGGCCAAACTGCCACCAATATGTCCCGATTTGCCACCAATTGAAACACTTTGGAGTTAAAAACTTAAAAACAGTTATTTCTACTTTCTAATTGATGTTTTGAAGGCAAAGTATGTAATAGATTTTAAAAATAAGACCAGATTTGTCTTCACCACGGACAATTTAATCAAAAATGTATCTGCTTTTGGTTTTAATTTTTGAAAAAACTAGATATTTGACCAAAATTTTGGGTGTTTTATGATTCTTGTGAAAGTAAATTTAAGTAAAAGTCGTTGAGTTGTGATTTTGTGTTATAAAATAAAGCAAAGATTTCAAATTTAACACTAGACATTTGTACGATTTTTAGTTTGTGAGATTTGGGCATAAATAGTGTGGTCCACAAAGTCAAAAAGCTAAAATTGCCTTCTTTTGACGTTTTTAGGCCGCAATATACCAAAAATTCAAATAATAACTTCAGATTTGTACTGTGCAGATTCAAATTAGTCAAAATTAGCATAATTTTGATTTTAATTTTTTATAAAATTGCCTTTTTGTCAAAATTTTTGATGTAGACTGTAATATTTGGTTTAGTGCCTTGTTTGAAATTATTCTAATTTAAATATTGTGGGCGCAAAATGTGGCACGAACTCCAAATCTGAAAATAGAATTTTTGAAAATTTTGTTGTTTTTGAGATTTGGGCCAAAAAATTGTCTAATGAAACAACAATTCAAAATTTTCGAATTTTTTTGTGGTTTTAGCTCAAAATGTGTATTGCAATTGAAAAATAAGCACAGTTTCATGTTTCTTGGGTTTATTTTTGATCTTAGTTTTTGAAAAAAAAAATAAATTTGACCAAATTGTTTTGGGGTCGTCAGGTCACATTCAGTTTTGTAACTTTGGTGAAACTTCAAATAGCTAAAATATTGTCAATTTTTTATGATTTTTTTTGTGTAAAATGTTACAAGGATTTCAAATATGGCAATAGAATTTTTTTTCTTTTTTAGGTTTTTGAAATTTGGGTAAATGTTGTCCACAAAGACAAAAACCTAAAATTGCCGACTTTTGATGTTTTTAGGGCGTAATATGTGAAAAATTTGAAAAATAACTCCAGATTTGTACTTTGCGGACTCAAATTAGTCAAAATTAGCATAATTTTGATTTTAATTTAAAAAAAAATTGCCTTTTTTTGGCAAGATTCTTGATATGGACATGTAAAATTCGGTTTAGTGCCTTGTGTGAAGGAAGAAGTGGCCAAAATCGTTCTAATTTGGATGTTGTGGGCGCAAAATATGTCAAGAACTCCAAATCTGACAATAGAATTTTTGAAAATTTTGTTTTTTTTTGAGATTTGGGACAAAATATAGTCTAAGGAGACATGAATTTTTTAGTGGTTTTAGCCAAAATGGTGTTTTACGACCTCCCCATCCTGATTTCGAGCATTTTCTTGACCCCTATTTAGCCCTTTTACTTAATCTCAAACCAAAACAACTCAAGAGAGATTAAATCAGGTCGAAATAGAGGACGAGTTTAAAATTCCATTCAAAAATGTTACTGTTTACCACATTTTTATTATTATTCAAGTGGTTTTGTTGTTGAGAATGGATTTCGGCCAAACTGCCTCCAATATGACCCGATTTGGCACCAATTGAAACACTTTGGAGTTAATGACGTAAAAAAACACGTTTATTTGTAGTTTTAGTCTCTAAATTTTAGAAAAATAAGAATGTGAGGAAAAATTTCTTATAATCTACCAACCAAAACAACTCAATAGGGACCAAATCGGGTCGAAATGGAGGACGACTTTAAAACTCCCTTCAAAAATGTTACTTTCAGTAACATTTCTAAAATTATTCAAAGAAGGGGAGAATTGTGTGTGATTGAAATGGATTTTTTTGCAGTGGAGGTGGTGAACGGGGTGCAGATGAGTCCCGAGGCCCCCGCCAAGCGTCTGAAGGAGGCCACCGTCCCCGAGGAGGTCCTCAACGGTCTCTCGATGCATCCGCCCAAAATAGTGACCGGGGGCTCGGCCGAGGACGCCCCCAACGACCTCATCTCGGTGAAAGCAGCAGTTGGAGAGCAAGAAGATGAAAACATCGAGGAGTATCTCCAGAGGAGCGATACGGCGGTTATCTACCCGGAACCTGTTGGCCACTCGGAAAATGGTGAGTGCTTAATATTTCAAGAGGATAATTGATGACGACAAAGTGGATGATATCGGAGAGATAAACGCCCTCTCGGACCCAATTAAATTTATCAAAGCTTGTACCTATTCTGATTAGTGTCCGAGGCGAGCTTATTACAAGGGAATTATAATTAACGCGGCCGTTGGGACCGAATTACAAGCCAAAGTACTGGGAAAAAACGCAGACGGCCAGTCGAGAGGCAAAATTGCTAGTTTTGTGGCTTCTACGCAAACTCAAAAGTCTGAAATGTAGCGCTATTTATGCAAAAAGTCTCGTAGAATCCGAATCTGAAAACCGCATTTTCGTACGATTTTTAGTTTTCGAGATTTGGGCAAAAATGTGGTCCACAAGGTCAAAAATATAAAATTGACGAATTGTGGTGTTTTCAGGACAAAGTGAATCCGTGATTGCAAAAATTAGAACAGTTTTGTGTTTCTTGAGTTAAAATTAATTAAATCGGCCCACTTTTAATCTCAGTTTTTGAAAAAAATTAAAATTTGACCAAATTTTTTTATAAAATTCAGTTTTGTGACTTTTGTAAAATATGCTAAAATATTGTCAATTTATGATTTTTTGTGTAAAATATTACAAGGATTCCAAATGTAGCAATAGAATTTTTTTTTGATTTTTAGTTTTTGAAATTTGGATAAAAATGTGGTCCACAAGGTCAAAAATATAAAATTGACGAATTGTGGTGTTTTCAGGACAAAGTGAATCCGTGATTGCAAAAATTAAAACAGTTTTGTGTTTCTTGAGTTAAAATTAATTAAATTGGTCCATTTTTAATCTCAGTTTTTGAAAAATATTTAAATTCGACCAAAATTTTTTTAGGTGTCAGATAAAATTCAGTTTTGTGACTTTTGTAAAACTTGCTAAATTGTTGTCAATTTATGATTTTTTGTGTGAAATGTGATAAAGATTCCAAATGTGGCAATCGCATTTTTTCTATTTTTAGTTTTTGAAATTTGGATAAAAATATGGTACACAAGTGTAAATCGTGGATTTTTGATATTTTTAGGACGAAATGTGTCATAGACTTTAAAAATAAGACCAGATTCGTGTCATCGCGCCTATTTGGTTAAAAATTTACCTGCTTTTGGTTTTATTTTTTGGGAAAACTAACATTATTCAGTTTTTATTATTCTTGTCTTGTACATTTACCTAAAATGATTTTTTGGTTTAAAATAAAGCAAAGATTTTGATGTTTTTAGGACGCAATATGTCAAAGATTTGAAAAATAATTCCTCATTTGTACTTTGCGGAATCAAGTTAGTCAAAATTAGCATAATTTTAATTTTGATTTTTTTAAAAATCGCTTTTTTTTGGCAAGATTTTTGATGAGGGCATCAGTGGTTTTAGAATAAAATGTGTTTTGCAATTTAAAAATAAGAACAGTTTCGTGTTGCTTGGGTTCAAATTAATGAAAACTGGCCCACCTTTGAACTTAGTTTTTGAAAAATAAAATAAAATTTGACTAAATTTTTTTTGGGTATCGTCAGGTAACATCCAGTTTTGTGACTTATAAAAATTTAACTAGCTAAAATGTTGTCAGTTTATAATTCCAAATATGGCAGCAGATTTTTTTTCAATTTTTAGTTTTTCAGATTTGTGTAAAAATGTGGTCCACAACAATAAAATTGTGGATTTTTGATATTTTTAGGATGAAATTTGTCATAGATTTAAAAAATAAGACCAGATTCGTGTTCACAAAGGCCAATTGTTAAAAATATACCTGCTTTTGGTTTTAATTTTTGAAAAAACTAGCTATTCGACTTTATCGTTCTTGTGAAAGTACATTTAGCCAAAAAATCTTTGAGTTTTGATTTTTTAATATAAAACGAAGCAAAGATTTGAAAATTTTCACTAGACATTATGTCTGATTTTTGGTTTTTGGGGCATGAATGTGGTCCACAAAGGCAAAAACCCAAAATTGCCGACTTTTGATGTTTTTAGAGTGTAATATATCAAAGATTTGAAATATTACTTCAGATTTGCACTTTGCGGACTCAAATTAGTCAAAATTAGCATAATTTGATTTTAGTTTTTGAAAAAATTGCCTTTTGTGTCAAGATTTTTGATGTGAACTTGTAAAATTCAATCTAGTGCCTTGTTTGAAGGAAGAAATGCCCAAATATCGTTCTAATTTGATGTTGTAGGCGCAAAATGTGGCAAGAACTCCAAATCTGACAATAGAATTTTTTTTAATTTTGTTGTTTTTGGGATTTGGGCCAAAAAATAGTCTAATGAAACAAAAATTCAGAATTTTGAATTGTTTTGTGGTTTTAGCTCAAAATGTATATTGCAATTGAAAAATAAGAACAGTTTAGTGTTTCTTGAGTTTACTTTTGATCTTAGTTTTTGAAAAAAAAGTAAATTTGACCAAATTTTTTTGGGTGTCGTCAGGTGACATTCAGTTTTGTGACTTTTCTGAAACTTCAACTAGCTAAAATATTGTCAATTTATAATTTTTTGTGTAAAATGTTACAAGGATTCCAAATATGCCAATAGAATTTTTTCGGTTTTAAGTTTTTGAAATTTTTGTATAAATGTGGTCCACAAAGGCAAAAACCTAAATTCGCCGACGTTTAATGTTTTTAGGACGTAATATGTCAAAAATTTAAAAAGTAACTCCACATTTGTATTTTACAGACACAAATTAGTGAAAATTAGCACAGTTTTTAGTTTATTTTTTGAAAAAATTGCATTTTAACCAAGATTCTTGATGTAGACTCGGTTTAGTGCCCTGTTTGACAATAGGATTTTTGAAAATTTTGTTGTTTTTGAGATTTGGCTCAAAATATAGTCTAACCAGACAAGAATTCAAGATTTTTAAATTTTTTTGGTGGTTTTAGCCCAAAATCGTGTCTAGCAGGTCCAAATTAATAAAAAAAATGCCCACGTTGATATACAATCTTTGAAAAAAAAAGCTTACTTGCTCTAAATCTTTTCAGTTTAAGTTTTTCTGATGTAAAATATCACAATAATTTTGATTTTTTTTTATATTTGAACCAAAGTCTGGTCTACATTACAAAAATCGGAATTTTGAAGCCCATAATACCAAAAAAAAAAATTAAATAAAACTCAAAACACTTGGTTTAAAGGCTCAAGGGTGGAAATTGTTGGTTTGTATCGCCCTAATTGGGGAATCCCCGCGATGTCCGTTTTGATTTGCATTAGTGCTCTCAGCATGCATGTCTCCGAGTGCACTCCCCGTCCACTCGACATCGTCATTGTGGCTCAGTTACGAATCCATAACTCTTCATTTGTCCCTCTTCGCATCCATAGTTTGGATGGAGACAAATGGGGGCAATTCAGCGAGTTGGCTGCTACCTGCATCCCGTATATGCGGTCTGTGTGCTTTCCTCTGGTCATTTCTCACCGCCGCCCTTGACGTCGCCAATTCCCGTCCTTCGCAAACATTTTCATTAGCTATTTGTTCGAAGGAAGGAAAAGTCGCTGTTGCTAATTGTCGTGCTCGGAAATGACCACCTGGCCGCTCGACCTAATCCTGTTTGTCGACTCCTGGACGAGTTCGCGCTGTTGCGGTCCAAATCGCACTTACTGGACGAAACTCCATGTCGGGGATTAACTCACGATTAGGAAACAGTTAAGCCAATACACAAGCAGGACTCCGCCAAAATACACAAAACTCAAACACAAGCCAATTTTGGTCGTCTCAGTGAGACAAATCAAATGCACTAAAAAAAATTCAAAAAGTCCACTTTGAACAAAACATATAAAACATATAACATTTAAAACAAAACATATAAAATTTCTCAAGTTGTCACGACATGTGTCTTATTTATTGTTTTTTATTTTCTACTATACGAAAAATTATATTGTTTTTAAGTGTTATAAAAATTAAATTTCTTAAATTTTAAACTTTAATGCAGATATGCATCTGATTTAAGCGTTTGTAAAAACTGATTTTTAATTTTTGAGTTTTAAAATTACGATTTTTTTGAAGAAATACGAGATTTTAGCTGCATGTGGTAATGATTCGGACATTGCCCTTCCATAGAAATAATTTACGTTATCCTCATCATGATTTTTATTTCTTTTGCTCTAATGCCAGCTGTGGCGAACACTTTGTTGTCAAATCATAGTCCGTTGACATTGTCAAAAATTATTATTTATGTCCTTCGGCCCTGAAATGATCAGTGATCATTTTTAGTACAACAAAACTCTTTATTTACTTTAATTAATTGTTTGTTTTAAGTAAAGAAACAGTTTTTGTTTATTCTAATTAGAACAAAGAAGGTGCAATTGACTATTTTTACGCAAAAGAAGAGTCTTAAAACAAATACTTTTATAAAATTGCAATTTTAAGTAAGATTAACATGCATTTCTCCTATATGGCGCAATACCTGAATAGCAAACCTTAACTTCAAAAAATCATATCTTGAAAACTACTCAGTATATTATTTTAACAATTTGGATTCTTACTAATAAAAAGATGCTCTTCACGATGGTGAGGAAGAAAAAAGATTTACTCGTAGGGTTTTTCTTAGATTACTTCGATTTACTTCAAATTGCATATCATTCTAAAGGGCAAATCCATCCCTTTAGAATAGTCTTTATTTGAAGGAAATCGGCCTAATAGTTGTTGAGTAATGATTTATTTAAAGTTAAAGTATTTTAAATTCATTTAAATTAGAAAAAAATTATTTAGTTCAAAGTGTGTGGAGTTTTTGAAATTTTTACTGAGACAAACAAGATGATATAAAATTAGTCAAGTTGTCACGACATGACTTGTTTTTGTCGCCTTGTGAAATCAGGTCCAGGGGTGGGGGAAATTAATATTTTCTATGAAAAGGTATCGACATTGTTTTTTCTCGAATTGGAGATTTGGCAATGGCGGACTAAACCGAATCAAAGCTGCGTTGAGTTGAATCGTTTTAATTTTCCTTTACATTTCTCTTTATTCCTTTAGTCGGAACAAGAATTAAGTTTGGCTTTTGTAAATTAAAACAGCAGCTCAGAGTAGTGCGGGAAGGCTGCAGTGGTTTTTAGTCTAATTAATTCTGCTTATAAATTCCGATTCCGGAGGAACAGCCCCCACCCACCAAAGACCCCTTCTTTCCGGCCGTTATTGCTCGCTCGGCCGGTGTGTGCTTGATAAATTCACTTTTCCGCGCTTAAAAACATTAAAGCAAAGACGATTGAAGTTATGAAAGCTCAGAAATTAAATCTAATATTGCCGGAGACGGACAGAAGGGGGCCCAGGAATGATTGTAAATACACTCGGAATGATTTGATTACGCTCCTACCCGGATTTTATTAATAACGCGAGCACACCTAAATTTTTCACACAGATTTGGGAACAGGGTGCAAAATCTAGCAATAAAAATTAGCCCTTCCTACGTAGCTGGGTCGAAATTTAAAAATTCAGGAAAATAGCCCAAATATTTTTTCTACCCAACAAAAAAGCACCTTTATTATGTAAATTGATCTGGAGATTATAAATCTGTGGGTTAAATCCAGCGCCGCTTACTAGATTTAAACATATCTGATGGTGTTGCTCCAATTTAAGTCAAAACTTAAAAATCCTGGAAAATAGATCAAAACTCTACAAATATTTTTTTATATTGGTCAGAATGGCACTTTTCTTATGTAAATCAACCTGAGAATTCTAAATCTGCCACCCAAAATTACCTCCGCCTACTAGATTAAGAAATATTAGCTTAGTCAAACATAAAAAATGCTGGCAAATAGGTTTTATTTTCTATAATAATTTATTCTTTTGTGTAAAATGCCACTTTTCTTATGTAAAACAATCCAAAGATTACAAATCTGTAATCTAAAAGTAGCTGCGCCTACTAGATTTGGACATATTGAAAAATTTAGCTCCCGCTCGAGTCAAAACTAAATAAACTTGGAAAATAGACAAAAATTTTGCAAATATTTTTTCATATTGGTCAAAATAACACTTTCCTTATGTAAATCGACCTAAGAATTTAAAATTTGTCACCCAAAATTAGCTCCGCCTACTAGATTAAGAAATATCGGCTTACATAAATATTAGCTTAGTCAAACACAAAAAATGCTGGCAAATAAGGTTTATTTTTTATAAAAAATTTTTCTTTTGTATAAAATAACACTTTTCCTATGTAAAACGACCTAAAGATTACAAATCTGTGATCCAAAACTAGCTGCGCCTACTAGATTTGGACAAATTAAAAAATATAGCTCCAGCTCGAGTCAAAACTTAAAAATCCTGGAAAATAGATCACAACTTTCCAAATATTTTTCTATATTGCTCAAAATGGCGCTTTTCTTATGTAAATCAACCCGAGAATTCGAAATCTGTCACCCAAAATTAGCTCCGCCTACTAGATTAAGAAATATCGGCTTACATAGATATTACCTTAGTCAAACACAAAAAATCCTGGCAAATAAGGTTTATTTTCTATAATCAATTTTTCTTTTGCCTAAAATACCACTTTTTCTGATGTAATGCGATCCAGAGATTACAAATCTGTGACTTAAAACCATTTACGCCTACTAGATTTGGACATATTGAAAAATATATCTCCAGCTTGAGACAAAACTCAAAAATCCTGGAAAATAGACCAAAACTTTTCAAATATTTTTTTATGTAGGCAAAATGGCACTTTTCTTATGTAAATCGACCCGAGAATTTGAAATCCGTCACTCAAAATTAACTCCGCCTACTAGATTAAGAAATATCGGCACACATAAATGTTGTCTTGGTCAAACATAAAAAATGCTGGCAAATAAGATTTATTTTCTATAATAAATTTTTCTTTTGTGTAAAATCACACTTTTTCTATGTAGTACGTACGATCCAGGGATTACAAATGTGTGACCTAAAACCTGCTGCGCCTACAAGATTTGAACATATTGAAAAACACCTTCAACTTGAGTCAAAACTAAAAAATTCTGGAAAATTGACCCATTTTTGTTTTAATTGATCAAAATGGCACTTTTGTTATATAACACAACCTGGAAATTTTAAATCTGTTGCCCAAAATTAACTCCGCCTACTAGATTCAGAAATATCAGTTTAGTCAAACATAAAAAATGGTAGCAAATAAGTCTTATTTTGTGTAATAAATTGTTTTTTTTGTGTAAAATACCACTTTTCTTATGTAATACGATTTGTAGCCCTCCCTTCTGGAATAAAAAAATGTAGAGCCAATTTGAGACAAAAAATAAAAATGCCTAAAGTGATTTTTTTCGTGTGTGAGTGATAATTTTTCGGCAAAGTTCGCGATTAGCGTAATAAAGTTTGAGCGTATGATCTAATTAGAGTTTCTATCTGGTCGCAAAAGCATTACAAGCGTCGACAAGAAGCCCTCCGGAAGGCTCCCGGAGGAAGCCTCGCTCGTATCGCATTGTTTCATCTTTATGTATTTTCAAAGTACATTCGCAGCACGTCTTCTGGCACACGTCGCTTATTTCCGGTTTGAGTGCGCGTTTCCGGGCGGAAAAATGCCCGGAGTGCGGCTCTGGTCCGGCAAGAAATGGCAAGTTTATGGCCGGAGTCTCATATTGCTGCAGGAGGAATTCTTGGAGTGGTGGTGGAGGGTCCCGAGAGGTCTTGCGGTCGCCGCAACATCCATTCCGCCTCATATCCGCCTAAACTTACACTTTGTTACGTGAAGTTCGCGCTCATGATCTATGTTGCTATTAAATTCAAACATCTTCGGATTGTTGGGAATTGTAATGGATTATCCTCGCCTCGGGACACACATTCAAGCATTCCGTCAAAATTTCCCACACAAAAAATAAACAAACACCTAGAAAAGCTGTTGCAGCGACCAAACTAGCAAACTTCCAATACTGGACATAAATCTAGAGAGATGGGAGACTTGTGGAGCGATAGATAAACATTGAAAAGCGACAAATAGGGAAAGTGTCACAACTTTTCACCGACTGACACACAAAACTACCATTTTCTCCTTTCGTATTAATAAACAAAGCTCCAAAATGGCTCAAAAACACAATCGCTACTTAATTTTTCCACCAAAACCCTTATTCCATCTACTTGACTTACATCGATTAGTAAAAAAAGCTCCAGAATGGTTTAAAATTACAATCGCAACTTATTTTTTCTACTAAAACCCTTATCCCGTCTACTTCACTTACTTATAAACATTGAAAAAGCGACAAATAGGGAAAGTGTCACAACTTTTCACCGATTGACACACAAAACTACCATTTTCGCCCTTCGCATTAATAAACAAAGCTCCAAAATGGATTAAAAACACAATCGCAACGTAATTTTTCCACTAAAACCCTTATTCCTTCTACTTCACTTACTTGAGTTCTAACACATTGATTAGAAAACAAAGCTCTAGAATGGTTTAAAATCACAATCGCAACTTAATTTTTCTACTAAAACCCTTATCCCGTCTACTTCACTTACAAGTGGCTTAGGCCCGAAATAGTCTCGCTGTCGTCTTAAATCACACTTTGCCGGCTTCTAGCGCTGAATACAAATGTTCGTAAAAGGTGTTAGGCCATTAATTTAGTAAAGTTAAAAGTTAGTCGAGGTTTATCTCGCTTAAAAACTTGCTGTCGCCCCTCGAGCATGCAGGTTTTCCATGTAAGTGCCATAAATATCTGGGATTTATCTCGTGGAAATGCTCCATAATGTAGTCGTCGGCTTTCGCAATGGCCTCTAGAATGCACAATTTAATTACTCGATAGCTGACCGGTAGGTATTAAGGAAACTATTCGCCAAAGTCGCCGTCTTGTGTGTTTGAGGAGTTGTGCATCTCTGAACTAACATTTAAACTTGCCGACGAAGAGTTAGTCCTTTGACTAGGTACCGAGATAACGTTTAATTATTGTATTGCTTTGGGTCGGATTAAATTGATTGCTTCTTAATTAATACAAGAGGGAAGAGGCATTTTTGGAACATCTGCCACCAGAATAGCCCATTTCAGTCGTATTTTTACGGAAATTTTAACTGGGCTTTAAAAAAATTAAAGCTTTTTCTTAATTCCTTAATAGAATTTGACGAAAAGGTAAGCATTTTTTCAGTTTCAGTAAAAACTGGCTTTTTTTTTTAAAAAAAAAAAATTTATTTGGTTCAATATTTCACATTTGTCACAAATTTTAAAAATTGTTTCATATGAAGTGAAAAAAATGAAAAAAATGTCAATTAATGCGGATAAGGCGCAGTAAAAAAAATAAAAAGTCTTTGAGTTTTGATTTTTTGGTATAAAACGAAGCAAAGGTTTGAAATTTTTCACTAGACATTTTGTACAATTTTTAGTTTTGAAATTGGTGCATAAATCTGGTCCACAAAGGCAAAAACCGAATTTTGATGTTTCTAGGACGCAATACGTCAAAGATTTAAAAAATAGCTCCACATTTGCACTTTGCAGACTCAAATTAGTCACAATTAACATAATTTTGATTTAATTTAAAAAAAAATGCCCTTTTTGGCAAGATTTTTGATGTAGACTGTAAAATTTGGTTTAGTGCCTTGTTTGAAAGGAGAAATGGCCAAAATCATTCTAATTTAGATGTTTTGGGTGCAAAATGTGGCATGAACTCCAAATCTGACAATAGAATTTTTGAAAATTTTGTGGTTTTTCAGATTTGGGCCAAAAAATAGTCTAATGAAACAAAAATTCAATATTTTCGATTTTTTTTGTGATTTTAGTTCGAAATGTATATTGCAATTAAAAAATAAGAACAATTTCGTGTTTCTTGGGTTCACTTTTGATCTTAGTTTCTGAAAAAAAAATTAAATTTGACCACATTTTTTTGGGTGTCGTCAAGTGACATTCTGTTCTGTGACTTTTGTCAAATTTCAACTAGCTAAAATATTGTCAATTTATGATTTTTTGTGTAAAATGTTACAAGGATTTCAAATATGGCAATATTTTTGGTTTTTGAAATTTGGGTATAAATGTTGTCCACGAAGACAAAAACCTAAAATTGCCGACTTTTGATGTTTTTAGGGCGTAATATGTCAAAAATGTGAAAAATAACTCTAGATTTGTACTTTGCGGACTCAAATTAGTCAAAATTAGCATAATTTTGGTTTAATTTTTAAAAAAATTGTCTTTTTTAGCAAGATTTTTGATGTAGAAATCATTCTAATTTAGATATTGTGGGCGCAAAATGTGTCAAAAACTCCAAATCTGACAATAGAATTTTTGAAAATTTTTTTTGTTTTTGAGATTTGGACCAAAAAAGAGTCTAATGAAACAGAAATTGAAAATTTTCGATTTTTTTGGTGGTTTTAGCTCAAAATGTGTATTGCAAATAAAAAATAGCACATTTCAGCAGCATTTTTACGAAATGTTAACTGTGCTTTAAAAAAAATAAAGCTTTTTCTAATTCCTTAATAGAATTTTTCAGTTTCAGTAAAAACTGCCTTTTTTTCTCAAAAAATCTTTTATTTTGCTCAATATTCCACATTTGTCACAAATTTTACCAGTTATTTCATAAAATTGAAAAAATGTCAATTAATGCGAATAAGGCGCAATAATTTGTCGTTATTTCCGGTCGATTTGCGTCTCGGCGGGTATTGCCAAGTAGGCGTTGTTGTAAAATTAGTAAATGGGGGCCCTTCCAGACTGACAAACGGTTATGTATTTGGTTGCAATCCAGCAGCGACTATAACCTTATGTTTCATAGTCTCGCATCGAGTTGGCAAAAATCGCAAATTCGAATCCATAAACCACTCAAAAGGTCTGGAATTTCTCTGGGGGTAAATGATGTCATTTGATACATTTATCATATTCACCTCCATCATCATTTTCTCTTTAGGCTTCATTTATCCCGGGTGGCGGTGGTGGAGGCCCCCTTCGTGTTCCTGTTTTCATTTCCTTTCGACGACATGTTCCGGCGCTTGTCACTCACGATTTTTACAAGTCATGGACTTTTATAATCCACCATAAACATATCAGTTGCGTTTTACATATAAAAGGTTGCCTCCGGATTGTCTCCGGATGTTTAGTGCCTTGATATTGAAAACGTCCGGATTTTTCCGGAATCGGGATTTAATTAAAGTAGCGTTATTGCGATAACTGAGCTAAGACGGCTCCCTATTTTCCGCCTATTACTCCTAATGGCCAGTGGACATTAGGGAGCGGTGAGATAGTGCTGTTCCGCAACCATTTCTTCAGCGGATGAATGCACATTAATCTGCATCTCGGTGAGAGGGTGTGTAATCCTTGCGGACGGGGGACCACCTTCAAGAATTCTACTAAGGTCCAGCGCATAACAGAATTACTTACGAAATTCCTCCTCGGTCGTTTAATTTCAGAGACACATTTCTTGCAAAAATCGCATATTTACGCCGATAGCTTACAATCCAGTAGGCGGAGCAACATTTCAGGCACAAATTTACAATTTACATAAAAAATCAACCTTAAAGAAACATAATTGGGGAGTTTGAACCGATTTTCCAGTACTTTTAGTTTTTGACTTCAGAAATCGACTGATATTTTATAATCTAGTAGGCGGAGTTAGTTTTCACTAAAAAATTTAGAATCCTCAGGTCAATTTACATAGGAAAAGGTTGATTTCAGGTGCTGAAAAAATTTAATTGTGGTGTTTGATCCCATTTTCCAGTATTTTTAATTGTTGCCTCAAAAAGTGGCTAGAAAATCGATCCAAACTTCTTGAATAAATTTTTGTGTTATGTGAAATAGTACTTTTCTTACGTAATTTGATCAGAGGATTTCCCTATTGTGAACGAAAATTAGCTGCGCCTACTAGATTTGGAAATATCGCCTGTTGTAGACACGGCCTGAGACAAATCTTAAAAATGCTGGATAATCACTCAAAATTTTGTAAATAACTTTTAATTTGACCCAAAATCCTACTTGTCCTTTGTAAATTGACACGAGGATTTCGAATTTGGTCTTTAAAGTCAAATCCACCTACTAGAGCACATAACAGAATTACTTATGAAATTCCTCCTCGGCCGTTTAATTTCAGAGACACATTTCTTGCAAAAATCGCACATTTACGCCGATAGCTAACAATCCAGTAGGCGGAGCAACATTTCAGGCACAAATTTACAATCCTTGGATCAATTTATATAAGAAAACAGCATTTCAAAAAATAAACAAAAATAATTGTGGAGTTTGCATCGATTTTCCAGTAGTTTTAGTTTTTGACTTCAGAAATCGACTGATATATTATAATCTAGTAGGCGGAGTTAGTTTTAACTAAAAAAAATTTAGAATCCTTAGGTCAATTTACATAGGAAAAGGTTGATTTCAGGTGCTGAAAAAATTTAATTGTGGAGTTTGATAACATTTTCCAGCATTTTTAATTTTCGCCTCAAAAAATGGCTAGAAAATTGATTCAAACTTGTCAAATAAATTTTTGTGTCATCTGAAATTGGACTTGTCTTACGTAAATTGATTAGAGGATTTCGCTACTGTAAACGAAAATTAGTTGCGCCTACTAGATTTGGAAATATCGCCTGTAATAGCCACAGCCTTAGACAAATCTTAAATATGCTGGAAAATCACTAAAAATTTTTTAAATAACTTTTGATTTGTCCCAAAATGTCACTTATCTTATGTAAATTGATCTAAAGATTCCGACTTTAGGACATAAAGTCAAATCCACTTACTAGATTGACAAATATTGGCACATATAGACATAGGCTTAGTCAAACATAAAAAATGCTGGAAAATGAGTTTTATTTCCTATAATAAATTTTTATTTTGTTTAAAATTTCACTTTCCTGACGTAACTTTATCAGAGGATTTCATTACTGTAAACGAAAATTAGATGCGCCTACTAGATTTGGAAATATCGCTTGTTGTTGCCACAACCTTAGACAAATCTTAAATATGGTGGAAAATCACCCAAAATTTTGTAAATAATTTTTAATTTGACCCAAAATCATACTTGTCCCATGTAAATTGACCCGAGGATTTCAAATTTGGTACTTAAAGTCATAAAAGAATTACTTACGAAATTCCTCCTCGGCCGTTTAATTTCAGAGACACATTTCTTGCAAAAATCGCACATTTACGCCGATATCTTACAATCCAGTAGGCAGAGCAACATTTCAGTCACAAATTTACAATTTACATAAAAATTCGACATTAAAGAAACATAATTGGGGAGTTTGAACCGATTTTCCAGTACTTTTAGTTTTTGACATCAGAAATCGACCGATATTTTATAATCTAGTAGGCGGAATTAGTTTTAATTAAAAAATCTAGAATCCTCAGGTCAATTTACATAGGAAAAGTTTGATTTCAAGTGCCAGAAAAATTTAATTGTGGAGTTTGATCCCATTTTCCAGCATTTTTAATTTTTGCTTCAAAAAAGTGGCTGGAAAATCGATTCAAACTTTTCAAATAAATTTTTGTGTCATCTGAAATTGAATTTTTCTTACGTAAATTGATCAGAGGATTTCCCTACTGTAAACGAAAATTAGCTGCGCTTACTAGATTTGGAAATATCGCCGGTAATAGCCACAGCCTGAGACAAATTTTAAAAATGCTGGAAAATCACCCAAAATTTTGTAAACAATTTTTGATTTGGCCCAAAATACTACTTATCTTATGTAAAAATAGACCCGAGGATTTCAAATTTGCCACTTAGAGTCAAATCCACTTACTAGATTGACAAATATCGGCACATATAGACATAGGCTTTGGCAAACATAAAAAATGCTGGAAAATGAGTTTTATTTTCTCTAATAAATTCTTAGTTTGTTTAAAATTTCACTTTTCTGACGTAAATTGATCAGAGGATTTCTCTAGTGTAAACGAAAATTATCTGCGCCTACTAGATTTGAAAATACTGCCTGTTGTAGCCACAGCCTGAGACAAATCTTAAAAATGCTGGAAAATGAGTTCTATTTTCTATAATAAATTTTTATATTGGTTAAAGTTTCACATTTCTTACGTAACTTGATCTGAAAATTTCAATTCTGCAAACGAAAATTAGCTCCGCTTACTAGATTTGAAAATACAGTCAGATAAATCTGTTGTATGAGTGCTAAATTAAAAATACTGGAAAATAGGTTCAAAGCCCTCAAAAAAAATTTTGTGTCATCAAAAATGGGACCTCTCTTAATTAATTAATTAATCTATGGATTTCAATTTTGGCAATAAAAATTAGCTACGCCTGCTAGATTAACAAATATGATGTAGGCACAACTTGAGACAAATTTTAGAAATACTGGAAAATCAGACAAATTTAAGTAAATGAATTTGGTTCTGGCCCAAAATAGTACTTGTCTTATGCAAATGGACCCAAAGATTCCGATTTGGCACTTAAAATTAAATCCATTTACTAGATTGTCAAATATCGGCACATATAGATATGGGCTTAGTCAAACATAAAAAATGCTAGAAAATGAGTTTTATTTCCTATAATAAATTTTTATTTGGCTTAAAATTTCACTTTTCCTACGTAAATTGATACGAGGATTCCAATTCTGTAAACTAAAATCAGCTCCGCCTACTAGATTTGGCGATACAGTCATTCAGATATAACTATTGTGTGAGTCGAATATTAAAAATCCTGGAAAATTGGTTCAAACTCCAAAAATAGTGAAACTTTTTATATGTGACGGTTCCAAATATTGTAATAGAAATTAAGTCCGCCTTCTAGATGGAGAAATGTGGTCTGAATTTGTCCCGACTCCAAAAAATCCAAGTAGATTGTTTTTATGTGGTATTCATCGGTGCATTAAATCTCTCGTATGCGGTGCAAACGTAACGAGGCATTGATGGAACGCAGTTCCACGTTTGCCAACTCTCAGGTTTATAAAGTAAGCGTTTCGTTCTTTTCTTTCGTTTGGGTCGACAAATTGTATTACTCGCTCTCGAGGCTTTCCGCCGGCCCATTTACTTACTGACCGCAAGACGCTCGTTGGAACACAATTAAAATTTATCACGCAAGAAATCGAAAAAAGCGCTCATTTTTGACGTGTTTTATTGCAACGCGGATTCCTGGCGTAGCCGAAGGTCTTAATGGATCGAAATTTATTGCCGGACATTTTAATTAATTTAAAAGAAAACGACGTCAAGCTGGGAGAATGAACGAACTCGACGTGATTTGTACGAACAATAATAACAGTGATCAATTCTCCAACTTAACCTGAAGGATGGAAATGTTTAACATAGTTGCTCGAGGCACTACTTGGAAGACGCTGAGTTCCAACTCCAACTATAAATGCCTTCAGTGAGCAACTCCTGGCTAGCTAGCAGCTTTGAAAGTTTATGTGGTTGACCCTCCAACTTGCTACGGCTTCTGGATACATGCAAAACTCCTTTCATCGGACTCCACCCTCGCTACAATCGATCTTTGATTTTTACGTATTGTTTCACTGGTTAATAACGCCCAAAAATAGAGCACAGAGCAAGAACAAGCAGTTTAAAATCTACCAGAATTGCTTTTTGTTCAATCAATTTAGCGCATTTTTAGAGTTTGTGAAAAAAAAGGTACATCCTTATATCCTTTTTTTGTATTTTTTTATATGTATTCTCATTACGCGCAAAAATAGAGTACAGGGCAAGTACAAGCAACACAAAATCTACCAGACTTGTTTTTTGATTAATCAATTTAGCGCATTTTTAGAGTTTGTGAAAAAGAAGGTACATCCATATATACTTTTTTTGTATTTTTTTCTATGTGCTCTTATTACGCGCAAAGATAGAGTACAGAGCAGGAATCAGCCGGTCAAAATCTCCCAGAATAACGTTGTGTCCGATCAGTTTGTCGCATTTTTAGAGTTTGTGAAAAAAAGGTACATCCTTATATTCCCTTTTTGTATTTTTTATACGTGCTCTCATTACGCGCAAAAATAGAGTACAGAGCAAGTACAAGCAGCCCAAAATCTACCAGAATTGTTTTTTGTTCAATCAATTTAGCGCATTTTTAGAGTTTGTGAAAAAAAAAGGTACCTCCTTATATCTTTTTTTTGTATTTTTTTCTATGTGCTCTTATTACGCTCAAAGATAAAGTACAGAGAGGAATCATCCGGTCAAAATCTCCCAGAATAACATTTACTCCGATGAGTTTGTCGCATTTTTTGAGTTGTTGAAAAAAAGGACGTCCTTATTTCCCTTTTTTGAAAGTAGATAGTATAAGTTTTGTGACATTTGTTATCACCTAAGTGAGACGAGCTGAAAATGATGGCGTAAACGGCACATGTTGAATTCAATAGAAAATTGAGAAAAAGAGCAGTTTGTTGGTGTTTTTTGTGGGTCAGTGTGTGGAATTAGCATGTTAGTGAATCTCGGCACGTCCCATGTTCGGTAAAAGACTAAGATCCGGAGTCTGTAGTCCGGGCGCGAGACGTAGCAGCAGTGGCACATAGCGGCGCCCGGAATAGCGACGCCAGCATAATCCCGCACCGCCGACTAAATTGAAAGTCACATCTACATTTACGCGTACGAATCCGCACGCAATGCGTCCGAATTATCATAATACCAAGCCACAATCTCGACCCACCCAATACCAATATCAAAAATGGAAGCGGCCACTTATTCATCTCCTCTTCGGCGACAAATACTTTTAAGCGGTCCTGTTTTATGGTTGAACCTTGTTGAAGAAGAAGATTTTTTA
The DNA here is from genome assembly GCF_015345945.1 of Tribolium madens. Lineage (NCBI taxonomy): Eukaryota > Metazoa > Arthropoda > Insecta > Coleoptera > Tenebrionidae > Tribolium > Tribolium madens. The sequence continues at coordinate 10,863,301 of NW_025401050.1, forward strand.
TCGTCGAGGGGCCCGAAAAAACGTAAATATGAGTTATGGAGACATTATCACATGCTCCATTTAATTTAAAATCTATTCTAATCGTTTTATTTGAACAGGCGACGAGGAGTCTTGTTCGTACACGAAACTCAAGAATTAATCCGAAGGGTGGAACAAGTCAAACATTGGCCTAATGTAACGCAAGAACAAACCGAATGCTTTTCATTACGGACGCTGAATTTCAAGCGAATCTCTACGAAAAAATTGTTTACAACCGTTTCCGCAATTATTCCGATTTTATCGAGGAGAAAGGCAAGGTGCACGTGATACTCACCCTAAAAACATGACATTAATGCGTGTGTCGAGGAGGGCAACCGAGCGAACTTAACCAATATTTACATATGAATCCGAAAGGACATAAATTATGGAATCAATCATTTGTTTTGTCGTCGGGACGCTGCAAATGTAATGACGCGACGCCCTGCTTTGCGCAATGAAATTTTTTACAAGCGAGGGATGACAAAAACACAAAAAACAACTCTTTATTGTAAAAAACACTACACCATCATTTTCAGCTTGTCTCAATTAGTTAATCACAATTCTTGCAAACTTATGCCGTCTAGTTGAGGATGTCCCTTTTTTGGACGAATCGAATAATTGATCAAATTTTAAGGTCCAAAAAATGTTTTAGTAGATTTTGAGCCGCTGATTGTCACTCTGTACTTTATTTGGGGCTAGTTTTAACCATTGTGGAAAAAATTGATTCAGAGTCATAAAAATGCGGTCTAATCATCTTGTTTCCTTTTGCTGACCGGCGATTTTCCGTAATAAAACCCAATCGGCAATTACAACAATTTCGGATGTGGCGTTAGAATCGGGTTTGGCATCTCGTCCCTTGTTAATCCTAAACATAGTAATTCCAGTGGATATTTTTTTTAATTGTCCCATAAAAGTGATTTAAGAGTTTCTGAATCGTTAATTTGCGACAACGGAATAATTTTCGTGTTTTTTCAAAAGGCGAATTCCAATCACTTTAGAAAGTGTTTGGAGGCAGTCGATCATCTTTATTGCCAACTATTTCACTTAAAAATGACCATCAACGCCCTTTATGACACTATTAAAATCCCTATAATTTGGTACAGGGTAAGAGTTAATCTGCAATTATGAATTTGTAGCGCAACTCGCTTAATAACGAGCCACCTCGTTACAGAGCGCTTATATTACACCTTACGCCACCTCCCCGAGTATATTTGCATTAACATCTTGGAAACATTTTTGGTACTAATTATTTTTCACTTACCTAAATTGCTGTAAAATTAAACTAATAACCGAGAGAGTATTAAACTTTATTGGCCACACTTTGGATTAACCAACCCCAAAAGGGAATTTTGAGCGAAAAACAAACCTTCTTGTGCGACATGTTTGAGATTCTTTCTTTAGCAAAGATAATTACGTAGTCGTTATTCATTCATACATTAATAACTCGAGTGGAATGTCTTCTCTCGTATTCAAACTTTAATTATGGCACAGAGTTCAATAAAGCATACATGGATGAATAAAGGTATCTTTTATTTATTATGGAAGGGTACATAAAATTCCAGACGGCTTAATATTAAAATATCGCGGAAAACATCTCCATTATTTGATCTTTAAACGAGATCGAGTGAGACTCCTCGCTAATATTACGAGAGAAATCCGATCTTTATTTCACCTCATCAGACCGAAAATTTTCTGGTTTATTCGACGATGATAAAACGGGCATTAACCAGACTAGGTGGGGGATGGATCCCTACTAAACGCCAATCAGATCTAATCGATGCCCTAATCCATCACACAGGTCGGATTGGGGAACACGGAGGTGGACGACGACCTTAATTGAATACAAAAATACCAACAAAATACGCACAACTACTACATCCTCACCAAAATTCCTCTTTAAAGACACTATAAGAAAGAATCTACTTGCAGAAATGATTGTAAAACTCAAAAAATTATCTTCAAGTATTTAAAAAGAAGTTTAAAGTTTTCAAAAATTCTTCTTGGGAAAGATGTTTCATACGTTTTAAACAGAATCTTGCTTACATCTGCTTAAACTTAATCAATCTATATTAATAAAAACGACAAGCGAAGAAAAAATATAAGAACAATAATGTAAAAAAAATATTAATAGGATGTGAAGAGATTTAGATTCCTTAGAAGAAATAAAAAAAAATTCATGGTTTTTAGAAGAACACAATATATTTTTATTATTCTCACTATCTTCTTATTCTATATTAGAAGAAAATTTACAAAAAATTAAAAAAGCTTCTTCTTTGAAGTGCTAAACACAAGTCAAAGAAGAACCGAAAATGATCTCAACGCGCTTTGGGAAAAAAACATTTCTTGAAACAATAGATTTAAGAAATTTAGAAGAATTTTGTTGTAACAATACATTTCTATGCAATTTTTTATTCGTAGAAGTATATTCTGTTATTGTGGTTCTCCTTGAAAACATTCTAGAAGTATCTTCTTCTGAGAATTTAAGAAATTTTTGAAAAATGTAGATCGCTAATCTTTAATCTTCTTTATAATTGTTTTATTGAACAAATATTATACAACCAAAAGGATAGGATTTCTTCTAATGTTTTTCTTAGATATTTCTTAAAACATTTGTTATGAAAAATTAAACTAAACGCCATAAATCATCAAAAATATATTTAGTTTTCTTCTCAGAGGTATTATATTTATTTTTATAAGCTTTAATTCATCAAACACTACTCTAAAAGTTTAAGTTTCTTCTAATTTTCTTCTTTGAAACATTATCGAAAAGAGGAAACTAAGATTTTTTTGAATAAAAAAGCAAAATTAAGAGCTACAGATCAACATAATCTACTTTAAAGGCTTATGTCTTTTTTAGTTTTTTTCTTAGAATGATTCAATTGATTCTGTAGAAGAAGAAAAAAATTATTAATGAGATGAGAAGAGATTTTCCAGAATTTTTGGAATTTGTAGCTGCCAGTTGCTATTTCTGCTCATATCTTTCGATCTAGAGGGCGGAGCTAAGTTTACTTTGCCAATTTAGAATTTCTTACTAATTTTATATACAAAAAGCCCTATTACAACCCGAAAAAGTAACTAGAAGTTTAAGCTAATATTCAAGTTTATAAGAAGAAATCTTCAAATTCTTCTTGGGAAAGATGTTTCATAGGTTTTAAGAATATTATTTACTTCTTTCTGCTTAAACTTTTTTTATTAAAATAATTGCTTCAATTTTAATTTTAGGCTGAAATTAAGCAATTTGTGATATTTTCAATCAATTTGGCTCAATTTGATGTTGGGAATCAACCTGAATCAAAGTATTTCAACCAAATACTGGCTTCAATAAGAGTTTTCTTTCAAAATAATTTTATTAACAAAAATGCCGCAGTTTTGTTACTTATTATAAAACAAGCGAAAAAAAATATAAGAAGAGCAACAATTTGAAAAAATCTTAGAAAAAAATCACAAACAATTAAATGCTTGAAATACTAAACACTAGTCAAAAAAGAATAGAAAGATTTCAACCAAAAAATCTTAGAAAAAAATCACAAACAATTAAATGCTAGAAATACTAAACACTAGTCAAAAAAGAATAGAAAGATTTCAACCAAAAATTATTCCGCTTTGAGAAAAAATATTTCTTAGAAGAATAAGTTTATAAGATTCTGTTAGAACAATACATTTTTATGCAAGTTTTTACAAATTCAGAAGTAAATATTTTTTATGGTGGTTCTCCTTGAAAACACTCTAGAAGTATCTTCTTCTGAGAATTTAAGAAATTTTTGAAGAATGTAGAACGCTAATCATCAATGTTCTTTAAAATTGCTTTATTGGACAAATATTATACAACCAAAAAGAATAGGATTTCTGCTAATGTTCTTCTTAGATATTTCCTAAAACATTTGTTATGAAAAATTGAACTAAAAGCCATAAATCGTCAAATATATACTTACTTTTCTTCTCAGAGGAAATATATTTATTTTTATAAGCTTTAATTTATCAAACAGTACCCTAAAAGTTTAGGTTTTTTCTAATTTTCTTCTTTGAAACATTATCGAAAAGAGGAAACTAAGATTTTTTTTGAATAAAAAAGCAAAATCAGCTACAGATCAACATAATCTACTTTAAAGGCTTAGGTCTTTTCTAGTTTTCTTCTTAGAATGATTCAATTGATTCTGTAGAAGAAGAAAAAAATTATTAATGAGATGTGAAGAGATTTTCCAGAATTTTTGGAATTTGTAGCTGCCAGTTGCTATTTCTGCTCATATCTTTCGATCCAGAGGGCGGAGCTAAGTTTACTTTGCCAATTTAGAATTTCTTACTAATTTTATATACAAAAAGCCCTATTACAACCCGAAAAAGGAAAATTTGAGTAGGATTTTCCAGGATTTTGATAATTTGTCCCTGCTAGGAGTTATATTTGCCCATATCTCCTGAACTAGTAGGCGGAGCTAAGTGTGTTATGCAAAATCAAAATCCTCGGTTAATTTTGTATACGATGAACATCATTTCAGACAATCCAGAAACATATTTAGAAAATTAAAGCACATTTTCCAGGATTTTTGAAATTTGTCACGGTCAATTTCTATTTCTGCTCATATCTTTCGATCTAGAAGGCGGAGCCAAGTGTGCTTGGCAAATTCAGAATCCACTCTCGATTCCACATCAGAAAAATGCTCATTTAGCCATGAGAAAAAATTATTAATCAAGTATGAAGAGATTTTCCATAATTTTTTCAATTTGTCTCAGCCAATGGCTAAATTTGTCTATATCTTCTAAACTAAAAGGCGGATCTAAATTTTCTTTGCAGATTCAAAATCCTGTTGAAATTTATCAAAGACTATTGAAATAGTTTCATGATTTTTTTTCAGATGAAGTAAAATTTTCCAGTTTAATGTCTGCACCTAAGTGCCATTAGCATGCACCTCTCGCTGTCCATAACTCCGATATGAGCCAGATGCCTGTGTGTTAAGTTAAGAGAAGTGACATTACATCACATTCCCAGACTCCTACGGATGAATCATGAAGAAATAGCTGTGTTTGAGTCGGCGCCCACGTAATGGTCCGGAATAGGCAATTCTCTTGCGCCATAACAGTTAAATTCGCACCTAGTTTTCTGGAGCACTTCTAATAGCTGTAATTTCCTTACTTATCAGGTTCCACAAGCACGCGGTTTGTTTAATTTAGCAACGCGAGACGTTAAAGGGTGCATAAAAGAATCACCAAAGATCGATTAAGTCTCCTTCACCCTCTCGAAAAGATAAACACTAACAGCAATCGCAGTTTAGAACAATTGTCAACAAGTAATTGTAATTCTAACTCCAATATTGTTTAGCGATCTCGTTAACATAACTGCGCGTAATAATGCACTCCTGGCACCACTTAATGACTTGATGGGCTAGTTGGGGTGGTAAAAAAATGCCCACTAGGGGTATGTATATACGGATGCACTCGCGACTTTATCGATTTGAACAAACGTAAAATTTTATGGTGGTTATTATGGGGCGAATCGAGTGCCATTGAAATTGTAATAATCGAGTAATTGATCGTTTCTCGGTGTTAGTTTGTAGCGGGGATTTTTCGCACTACTTTGTGACAACTTTCGATGACTTTATTATAGGACCGGTGATTAAGTTTCAAGGGGTAGAAGAGACACGCAGCCCCATACTTGAACATTAAACGACACCAATCAAACTTTCACACTTAGCTTTATGTGCACATTTTTAATTCGATGTTTGCTCCACTGAACTTTGAAAATTATTTTTTCCTATGAAACTATTTGGATTTTCTTTGATAAATTTCAACGAGGATTTTGAATCTGCAAAGAAAATTTTGATCCGCTTTTTAGTTAAGAAAATAAGAACAAATTTAGCCATTGCCTGGGACAAATTGAAAAAATCATGGAAAATCTCTTCACACTTTATTAACAATTTTTTCTCATGTCTTAATGAGCATTTTTCTGATGTGAAATCGAGAGTGGATTCTAAATTTGCAAAGAACACTTGGCTCCGCCTTCTAGATCAAAAGATATGAGCAAATAGCCATTGACCGTGACAAATTTCAAAAACCCTGGAAAATCTGCTCAAATTTCATAAATAAGTTCTTGGATTGTCTAAAATGGTGTTTGTCGTATACAAAATTAACCGAGGATTTTGATTTTATAAGACACACTTAGCTCCGCCTACTAGTTCGGAAGATATAGGAACAAATTCAAAAAATTCTGGAAAATCCTACTTAAATATTGAATATTTTACTTTTTCTGGTTGTAAAAAATGCTTTTTGTATATAAATTTAGTAGGAAATTCTAAATTGGCAAAGTAAACTTAACACCGCCCTCTGGATCGAAAGATAGGAGCAGAAATAGCCACTGGCACAAACAAATTCCAAAAATACTGGAAAATCTCTTCACATTTTTTCTTCTTCTACAAAATCAATTGAATCATTTTTAGAAGAAAACTAGAAAAGACCTAAACCTTTCGAGTAGCTTATGTTTATAAAAAAAAATGTTTTCTCTTGTCCATAATGTTTCAAAGAAGAAAACTAGAAGAAACCTAAACTGTTTGATGAATTAAAGCTTTTAAAAATAAATATAATTCCTCTGAGAAGAAAACTAAATGTTTATGGCTATTAGTTTAATTTTTCATAACAAACATTTTAAGAAGAACATTAGCAGAAATCTAATATTTTTTGGTATGACCAGCGATCGACATTCTTCAAAAATTTCTTAATCTTCCCAGAAGAAGATACTTCTAGAGCATTTTCAAGGAGAACCACCAAAACAGAATATTTACTTCTACGAATAATCTGCATTTGTGAAAAGTTGCATAGAAATGTATTGTTTTAACAGAATCGAACAGTTTTCTTCTAAATCCCTTAAATTTATTCTTCTAAGAAAAGCGCAAGATTTTTTTGGTTGAGATCATTTTCTGTTCTTCTTTAATTAGTGTTTAGCATTTCAAGAAAGAAGCTTTGTTTAAATTTTTTGTGAATTTTCTTCTAGAAATCTTAAAATAAACTGCAAATATGGTTTATTTTAAAAAAATTCTTAAGTTTTTGAAAATTTAGACCATATCTTTGGAACTATGAGTCTGAGTCGAGAAATT
>NW_025401050.1:10871165-10876183 GCF_015345945.1 Tribolium madens
TTGACGCTAATTTTAAAGTCAAAAGATTCTTATATTTTTGAATTTCTTGACTCATTTTACATTTGAGTGAGTTATAGTAGCGGATTTTGTGAATTTTCATCTAAAAATCTTAAAATAAAGTGCAAATATGGATTATTTCGAAAAAAATACTTCAATTTTTGAGAAGTTAGACCATATCTTTAGAACTATGGATCTAACTCGAATAATTCTTTTAAATCTGATTTTCTTTAGTCATTTTACAAAAAAATAAATGATTGAGTTTCATTTCAAATAAAGTATAAATGTTGTTTATTAAAAAAAAATATTTAAAATTTCGAGAATTTGACGCTAATTTTGGAGTCAAACGATTCTTATATTTTTGGATTTCTTGACTCATTTTACATTTGAGTGTGAGTTCTAAAGATATGGTAGCAGATTTTGTGAATTTTCATTTAAAAATCTTAAAATAAAGTGCAAGTATGGATTATTTCGAAAAAAATACTTCAATTTTTGAGAAGTTAGACCATATCTTTAGAGCTATGGATCTAAGTCGAATAATTCTTTTAAATCTGATTTTCTTAAGTCATTTTACAAAAAATAAATGATTATGGTTGAGTTTCATTTCAAATAAAGTATAAATGTTGTTTTTTAAAAAAAATACTCAAAATTTCGAGAATTTGACGCTAATTTTAAAGTCAATTGAATTTCTTGACTCATTTTACATTTGAGTGAGTTATGGTAGCAGATTTTGTTTAAAAAAAAAACAAGTATTTTGTGATATTCTTGTTGAATCATCAGTAACGTGATCTTTGGGGGCACGTCTCGGTCTCGAATTTGCATGTCCTCTGATTATTTATGCAAATATCGGTCCTCGTCTCGAGGTGGTGCCCTCGCGGCGTCGTCGACCATCGAGATTGCTAATTTCAGCTCGGTAGAGTAACCCTGATTAGTGGGTCTTGGGAGTTTCGTCCGGTAATCGAGTGCCGATTATGATCCCTCTTGATAGGTGCCTTAATTAAAAGCAGCTCGTAAACGTCTCCGAAAGAATGACAATTTAATTTCTCTCGAAAGTAAGTTTTTCGAGATCCGGTGGCGGCGGCCGGGATGTTCCTCGTTTTATATCCACCATTTACCCTTTCCACCACCAAGTAATAAGATCATCATAGATCAGACGAGGGTGGCTCAGTCTCCGCCTCGCCATGTCCGACTTTGGTAACGTTAATTAAAGTTAATTAAAAGAAGTCGGGAGTCCTGAGAGGTACCACGATGCATGGCTAATCTTTCGACAAATTAATTGCTTTTAGCATAAGTAATGCGGAGCGATTCTTATTCTTTACTCATTTCGCGAGCATCCGGTGTAATTCGCTCACTAATGATAACGGCCGCTACTCCAACTCAATTAAGGGATTTTTGGAGGGGGTTTGAGGGGCCCGAGAGACGACACAAATGCCACTCTACAGCCACATCGACCGAAAAAATTCGACTCAAACTAACCGAACAACATTTTTCTTTTAATTACTCCACATCATGTGTTTCTACAAACTGCAAACCAAGATTTTATTTCACATTAAATCAAATAAATAGTGAAATCGCCCCCTTGGACCCCCGAGCTGATCCCAATCGATAAAATTTATTTTTCAACATTCTATATTTTTTGCGTACTTTCTAAATCAAGCTTTATTTCATTGGTTCACACGTTTTAAACGTAATACTTAACGTAGAATTAAGCCCCTGACTTGCAACAGTTTGACTTTATGCTCAATAACGTAATTATCCACTTTCTACATTTAATTGCGTTACGTTGTATTAAACGGACTTTTAGAAATTAATTTTGTCAAGAATTTTAAATTTTTAATACAAAAAAATAAAGAAAGCAAAGGCAAGATATCTAAATCGGACTTTATAGTAGAAATAACTTTACGTTTATGTAATATCATGTGTAAACGAAGCTATATTAATAACATAACAATAACGTAAAAAGTGTGAAAACAGTTTTATTTCATGATCAACAAATTAAACCAGTTCACATTTTCGTTAACGTAACGGTAACAGAAATCATCCATAGAAAATACATTTCTCTAAAGAAAACAAAGGCAAAATGTCTAAATCAGGCTTTATAGTCGAAACAAACTTACGTTTATGTAATATAATGTGTAAACAAAGCCTTATTAATAACATAACAGCAACGTAAAAAGTGTGAAAACAGTCTTATCTTATGATAATTAAGTAAATCCAGTTCACATTTTCGTAAACGTAACGGTAACACAGAAAATAAATTTCTCTAAAAGAAACAAAATGTCTAAATCGGGCTTTATAGTAGAAACAATCTTACGTATATTTAATATCATGTGTAAACGAAGCTTTAGTAATAACATAATAGTAACGTAAAAAGTGTGAAAATAGTTTTATCTTATATATTTACGTAAAGCCAGTTCACATTTTCGTTAACGTAACGGTAACACAAATCGTGTACAGAAAATCATTTTCTCTAAGAAAACAAAAACAAAGTGTCTAAATCAGGCTTTATTGTAGAAGCAACTTTACAATTATGTGATATTATGTGTAAACAAGGCTTAATTAATACCATAACAGTAACGTAAAAAGTTTGAAAATAGTTTCTTTTATAATAAATAAATTAAGCCAGTTTACATTTTCATTAACGTAACGGTAGCACAAATCGTACACAGAAAATACATAATTTCTCTTCACACTTTATGTTTTCATTATATAAAACAAATCATTTTATACAGTGTAAGACAAGCTTTATATTCTTATTTCCTTATTTTCTTATAGCGCGTAAACATACCTTTAGCCTTACAGTTGCTTACATTGTTGTGTCGCAAAATTAAAACTTTTTAACGAAAATTAAGCTCCTTTCACCGTCCTAACTTGAATACCCATCGGTAAACGTAAAAAAATTAGGTAATTAACGTAACTTCAATTGCGTAAAACATAAAAAAATTGATTTTATGCGAAATAAAGCCAGTTTACACTTTCGTAACGTAGCTGTAAAAAGAAAATAATAAATTAAACTCCTATTTATACCTTATATATGGAGTGAATTAAACAATTTTTATTAAACCAAGCTTTACTTTCCATTTTTTTATTTTCTTTCTAAGAAGATAAAATTTGTGTTGCGTCACCTTAACTCTACAATTCACACATCAGTGTTATGCGAATCTAAAACTGTACTATAAAAATAAAGCTCTTTTTACACTTTCACCCGTCGGTTGACGTAAAAAAATAGTTTCAAGATTTATCCAACTATAAGAACTTCTTACGTTATTAATACATAAACATACCTTTAGTTTCTTTTTATATTTTGACAAATACTATTCAAAAATCAAATTGTTCAATTTATTTGTTTTACTCAACTTGAAATAGCGTATATTAATTAAGCCCCGTTTATATTTTATTTGAAGATTTAGTAATTTTAACGCAATGTGTCATTTCCTTTTTTTTTTAGAAAATATTCTTATCTTGCATGTGTGTAAATATACCTTAACTTTACAATATACATGATACATTAAACCTCTGTTACTTTTTGTATATGGAGTAAATTAAACAATTTTTGTAAAACCAAGCTTTTTTCTAATTGTGATATTTTCTTACGTTGTGTCTACAACGTTACGCAAACTTAAGACTTTAGCGTAGAAATAAAGCTCTTTTACACTCTTGCTCGTCGATGATCGTTCAAAAAGTTTAAAATCTATACAAATGTTTCTTACGTTTTTAAGTATTGCATAAATAGAGCTTTAGTTGTGTATTAAGTGGTATTAATGTAATTCGCCTTTAAATTAGCCTTTACCAAGAGAACGTAACCACATTGTTAAAAAAAATTGTGATTTTTTAACGTAACGAAAAATTCTGATTTGGTTCAAGCTGTGTAAAAGTGTGTTGTAAAATAACGTAAGGTTGTGAATTAGGCTTTATTTAAAGCTCCGTTTACAGTCTCCCCCTTGTTCCCCCGATTTGTTCCCAATTGAGTTTCTCGCATGTTTAACATAAATCCGGGCAAGTTCCGGTTGCACCATCTAAAATAACAATTTCCAAGTCAGTCTGCGACGCATTTCCATTCCGGAGTGTTCAATTGGACATCGTATTCTCTTATTTAGAGACACGAGTTTCAATAAACGTCCGTTTCACACTCGGGACTTTAAAATCAAACGACTTTTTTCCCATCTTCTTGGTGTAATTAGAGTAAACAAAAAAAAAAAGTCAGATTTTTGTTAGGTGAAGCGAATCGCACTTTATTTCCCCTCTTTGCACACTAGGAGTATAAAATAGTAGTTTCGTCCGGTCTCGGTCTATATCCTGCGTTCTTCCTGTACGGCGGTGCTAATGTTCCACATGTAGGTTGTATTGTTTCGGATGGTGCACTTCCGAGGCGCCTCGATCTGGCCTAAATTTATTTCCAAAGTTTTTTCTTTATGCAAACATTTACGGAATTAGAAACGGAGGAGAAACAAAAGTATGGATGGAGTCGGACAAATTTAAGCAGTTAAGCAGCGCGGGATATGGATGTGTGAGGGTATTAAAGGAACGTGATCTGAATTAGAAAGGAAGAATCACGATGATATGGAATGGGAGAGACCGGGAACAACCTGTTTTTCGACGGAATAACTTCCGACCTGTCGAACTCCTTCTGGATGAATAACTAATCGATGAAGTTCGCGCAACCACAGGTTGGATGCGCTGGATTTAATACATGGTTTCGACTACTAAAATCATCGCTTTTTAGACACTTGATCTGACCATTTTTTTTTTTTTGGCAATAACCTTTTTCTTGCTAAATTTGTATTCYTTGGCTCATTCAAAGTTAAAAAAATCTGATGTGGACACCACACGACTTCCCTTATCCAACTTATTTGGAAAACATTGGAAATCCAAGTAGCAAACCTAACCTTTGCGTAAGGTATATTTCATGATTTTTAAAAAAAAAAAATCCCCAGAAATTTTGCGGCTGAACGGTGCGACCGATTTTTACCAATCACAACCTAAGAACTGTTACAGATTTGGGTTACTCGGCTCATTTTACA
>NW_025401050.1:10876738-10882858 GCF_015345945.1 Tribolium madens
GACCGATTTTTACCAATCACAACCTAAGAACTGTTACAGATTTGGGTTACTCGGCTCATTTTACATGAAACTAGAAAAAGTCTGGCTAAAATTTGTCGAAAAAAGCCCAAATGATCCCTTTTTTCATAAATTGCCTGTACAAAATTACAGTTTTTTAATGATATTTTTGGAGGTATTAACAGTAGGTGACTAAATGTTGCAAATTTGAATTCTTCGACTCATTTTACATAACTTGCGTGATTATAGCTAAGTTTAGTTTAAAAACCTTTAAAAAAAACGGCAAATTTTGCCTATTTTCAGAAAATTACCCAAAATTTAGAGAATTTCGACTAAAAACTCTTACAGATTTTGATTACTTAGCTCATTTTACGTAAGAATGAGTGATTGCGTTTGAATTTTTTTGAAAATTGTGCACAGAAACGGGAAATGTTGCTTGTAACCCCCAAATTGACCACAATTCTCTTCTTTTTTACAATATCTCAGGTAATACGAGTACTAATCAAAACCTAAAAACTGTTACAATTTGGGTTTCTCGGTTCATTGACTAAAAAAGTCTATTTTAATTTTGGCCAAAATTTGACAAAAAAGCCCAAATAATCCCTTTTTTTATAAACTGAATATACAAAGTTACAGTTTTCTAATGACATTTTTGGAGGTATTAACAGTAAATGACTAGATGTTGCAATTATAGTTAAGTTTCGTATGAAAAATTCAGAAACTTTTGACGATATCTCAGGTACTAATAGTCGTAGATGAATAATATTAACAGATTTGAATTTTGCGATCATTTTACATAAAACTAAGTCACTAAAGGTCGATTTTTCCAAAAAACTTGCAAATATTTTTTGAAATCAACACGATTCGTGCGATTTTTTCACAATATCTTTGGAAACATTGGTCCTAACGGAGCGACTCTTACAGATTTGGATTCTTTGTATCATTTTATGTAAAAATAAAGAATCGCCAGTAAATTTTTTTCAAAAACCTGCAAGTGAACCTGAAATGTTGTTTTTTTCAGGGAAAAGACCATAAATTAGCAAATATTTTACTATATCTTCTCAAAGGTTAGTCATAGCAAAGTGTTTTTTACAAATTTGAATTCCTCGTGTTATTTTACATAAAAACGAGTAATTTTTAGTCTAAACTAATCCAAAACTTACAAGTTAAATGGAAATGTTGCTTTTTTCGGAGCAATGACCACAACAGCAGATTATAGACGATATCTTTTCAATGATTTAATTTAGCTGGGATTATTCTAGACAAAACATTGTAAAAAAAACTACAAGCAAGTCGCAATTGTTGCCTATTTTCCGAAAAATTACCAAAAATTAGAGAATTTTGACAATATTTCGGGTACTAAATAATTTTGCAAATTTGGATTTTTTGGCATATTTTACATAACACTAAATCATTAAACGTAGATTTTTGTCTAAAAAGTTTTAAAACAATGGTAAAATTGAGCTATTTTTTGGGTTAAATTGTACTAAATTTTGACGATATCTTTGAAACTATGAACCACACCCCAAGGACTTTTACAGATTTCGAGTGCTTGCTTCATTTTACATAAGAAAAACTAACTTTTATTAAAATTTGCAGACAAAATTGTAAATAAATCCCAAACTTTAGGTTTTCACAAGACACGTCTAAAATTTGGCAGATTTTCAGGGATATTTCAGAAACTAAGTTCAAATTCTATGAGTGGTTTAGATTTAATTTAGAAACATTTAATAAAGTACACATTTTACTAGTCAGATGTGGGTGAATAATAAAATTTGGCGTGTTAGTCGCCCGATCTGATACCAGTTGAACTCTGATGGTATCTCTTAGTCGAAATTTGGCTTTCTTTCGGGGTTGTTTGTCGTGGAATCCCTTCTGATAGATCAGTGTCAGTCTCCATTTAGTTTTTTTATTCGGTGTAAATAGCGGAACCGGAATAAAAAAGTGAAATGACAATGCACTGTTGAGTGGTTAACAAGATTGGTCTGTTATTAAGATAGCAATCAGTTTTATTTCCTGCCATAAAGACTGGATGTAATACATACACTTTCTTAGATGTGAGAGTAGATACGTACACCGTAATCTCGTCGTGGTGGTTGGGGGGAGCGAAAACAAAAATGTTATTAAAGTTGTTTTTCTTCAAGTGTAGCACTCTTGAATATGACACGATTATGCGTGAGAGAGGAAGAATCCGCCCTCGAAGACCAATTTTGTGATTACTTGATTCCGGGAGAGATACGCATTCAATGTTTCAGTTCAATAAAAAGGGGCGTCGAGTGCCGCCGAATGAGTTACGATATTGCCGCCAAGGTTAGTGTTTCGGATGATTGTTACATTTTCGGTTTATTTACTTCCAAAAACTGATTTATTGTCGTCGACTCGATTTTTTTAATTCATTCGAATTCAAATCGGCAAAAACTTCTTTCAAACTCCTTATTTGGGAAATTTACTGGAACGCTGGCCTACTAAACAGAATCAATTTAATTTTTGCCATCGATAGGAGAAATTGTCGACGAGTCCCGGATTTTTCCGGGGCCGGGGGTGGCGACGTTCCCTTCTATTGTTTGGTAATCCGGACCATATTGTCGGGAATCTTGGAAAAGCCACTTCGCCAATGCACATTATCATGCAAATTCTCATTCTTACATTTGCTCCGTGTTTTCGTAGACAAGTACAGTGTTGCTTTGCAAGCTACCGCATAATGGCGCTTTTACTTGCCCCTCGTTGCCTCTTACGTTTTATTTATTCAACTGCTTCTCATTATCACACTGATTATGATAACGCAAATATTTTACTTAAATTAGGTAAATACTTACTCCTAGGTCAGTTTATTTCAATCAACATGAGATAAAGTTGCTTCCAAATGAATCACACTACTTTTATCACCACAAACACAATACTTGATTTTTCTAACAAAATTCACCGTAGAAATTTTAAAATTAATTCAAACCATTTCGACAATAAAGGGGCTTGGATTCATGTTTTTTAGTACCTGAGATTCAGTCAAATTCTCTAAAATTTGGGTATTTTTTGTGTGAATGTGAATTAAAGAAAATTAAATAAGATTTATGTGTTCTTATGCAGAAAAATCCAAAAAAATTAATCGTGTAATAATTATTCAGCTAAATAAAACCATTGAAGAGATATCGTCAAAAATTTACTAATTTATGGTCATTGCTTCCAAAAAAGGAAGATATTCTTGTCACTTGCAAGTTTGTCGAAAAATTCTACTCAAAGGTATTTCTTCTTACGTAAAATGACACAAGAAATTTAAATTTGCAAGAACCACTCCGCTAAGACGAATATTTCTAAAGATATTGTCTAAAAACCGCAAAATTCGTATTTTGTTCCAAAAAAAGCAAACATTTGATATTTGCTTATAGTGTTTGAAGAAAATTAAATAAGATTTAAGTTTTCTTATCTAAAATGATGCACAAAATTCAATGATCTAAAAAGCATTCAGATAAATTAAACCATTGAAAAGATATCGTCGAAAATCGTGGTTATTGCTTCGAAAAAACGAAGATATTCTTGTTATTTGCAAGTTTTTGAGAAAATTTTACTCAACTTATAGTTTCTTATGTAAAATGATCCGAGAAATTCAAATCTGCAAGAATCTCTCCACTGAGACGTATGTTTCTAAAGATATTGTTAAAAAACCGAAAAATTCGTGATTTATCCAAAAAAAGCAAACATTTGATATTTTCTAATGGCGTTTTGAAGAAAATTAAATAAGACTCATGTTTTATTATCTAAAATGATTCAAAAAATGCAATGGTGTAAAAATTACTCAGCTGAATTGAACCATTGAAGAGATATCGTCAAAAATCTGCTAATTTGTGGTCATTGCCCGGAAAAAAGGAAAATATCCTTGCCACTTGCAAGTTTTTGGAAAAATTCTACTCAAAGTTATTTATTCTTACGTAAAATGACACGAGGAATCTAAATCTGCAAGAACCACTCAGCTAAGACGAGTATTTCTAAAGATATTGTTAAAAACTGCAAAATTCCTGTTTTGTTCCAAAAAAAGCAAACATTTAATATTTGCTTGTAGTGTTTTGACAAAAATTAAATAAAATTCATGTTTTCTTATCTAAAATGATTTAAAAAAATCAGTGGTGTAAAAATTACTTAGCTAAATTAAACTGTTCATGAGAAATCGTCAAAAATCTGCTAATTTGTAGTCATTGCCCAGAAAAAAGGAAGATATCCTTGTCACTTGCAAGTTTTAGGAAAAATTTTACTTAAAGTTATTCATTCTTACGTAAAATGATACGAGGAATCTAAATCTTTAAGAATCATTCCGCTAAGATGAATATTTCTGAAGATATTGTCTAAAAACCGCAAAATTCGTGTTTTGTTCAAAAAAAGCAAACATTTGACATTTGCTTGTAGTGTTTTGGAGAAAATTAAATAAGATTCATGTTTTCTCATCTAAAATGATTCAAAAAATTCAATGGTGTAAAAAGCTAAATTGAACCATTGAAGAGATATCGTCAAAAATCTGCTAATTTGTGGTCATTGCTCGCAAAAAAGGAAGACATCCTTACCACTTGCAAGTTTTTGGAAAAATTCTACTCAAAATTATTCATTCTTACTTAAAATGATACGAGGAATCTAAATCTGTAAGAACCACTCCGCTACGACAAATATTTCTAAAGCTATTGTCTAAAATTCGTGTTTTGTTCAAAAAAAAAAGGAATAAGTTTCATGTCTTTTTATCTAAAATGATTAGAAAGATTCAATGGTGTAAAAATCACTTAGCTGAATTGAACCGTTGAAGAGATATCGTCAGAAATCTGCTAATTCGTGGTCATTGCCACGTTTATTCTTGAAGAAAATGAAATGAAATTCACGTTTTTGGTTCAAAAATTTGCAAATTCGATAGGTTTCAGGTTTGGTGAGTTGTGTGGCGGCTTGTGTGTGGTTGGGGGAGGAGCGATTCGATGGCAATGTTTGATTTGTGTGTTTCCCCTCGTTTGTTGAATAATGTTGAAATGTGAAAAGCATCGGAGACAATTTATTAGTCAGTTGATGAAAGGAATGTTTATATTGCAAACAAGAGGTATATTTAGTAGTAAATGTGCTAATGGTGTATGTTGTGATTAAAATTCGGTTTATTGCTTTTTGGTCGTCCATCGGTCCTATTGTTACGTCCCGACGCCAGAGTTTTACGATTTGAAATCTGCGTGAATAGGTGTGGACAGGATAAATAGAATTATTGGCAATCGGCGATATTTTGTTTGTTCATTGAATCGCATATTTTCGATCCGGATAAATAAAGGTACCACCGTATTTTATGAAATTATTTTCGGAATATTAGCGAACGATGTGTTTGCAATGTACAAATAAATATTATGGAAATTACACGAAAAATACACAAACAAACATGATTTATCAAGTAATTATAATTTCAAATTCGTTTGTTTAATGGCGCTAATAAAACTAGCCGATAGAAAAATATATATACGTTCGGACCTCGGACACGCCATTGTCACCACCATTTTATAACTGAATATTCATCCACAGCGACATTATTAATTGCCAAACCTAAAATTAAACATTACTCATTTTCAATTTCGAACTAATTAGAACGTTATTAATTTTCACCATTCTTCTCTATTTTATTTTTATTAAAAGAATAACAATCGATGCGATACGCGCACAACCGGAAAGTCATTCCAGAATTTAATAATTCCGTTCCAACGGACGCGGAATTATCACAAAACTTTCAGCGGTAAGTTTTCAACTCACAATCACCACTCTAATTATAACACGGATCACCAGCGCCCAACCCCAAGCGATAAACTAATCATACATCTAGAAAAACCTCTCAAATTCCATTAATACATTTTTCTCACATTTGAAGTAGCATTTTTCTTATACAAAATTGATCGAGGATTCCAAATTTGAAGGTTGCACTTAGCTACGACCACTAGTTCCGAAGATATGGGCTGATTTACCCATTCGTTGAGACAATTTTTAAAAACTCTGGAAAATTTGCTCAAATTTCCTAAATAATTTTCTCTTGTCTTTCAATCAATGTTTTTCTTATGTGGAATTAAGCGAGGATTCCAAATTTGCAAGTTGCACTTAGCTACGACCACTAGTTCTAAAGATATG
>NW_025401050.1:10885148-10890833 GCF_015345945.1 Tribolium madens
CCACTAGTTCCAAAGATATGGGCTCATTTACCCATTAGCTGAGACAATTTTTTAAAACTCTGGAAAATTCGCTCAAATTTCATAAATAATTTTCTCTAGTCTTTCACATGATGTTTTTCTTATGTGAATTTGGACGAGGATTACTAATTTGCAGGTCGCACTTAGCTACGACCACTAGTTCTAAAGATATGAGCTCATTTACCCATTAGCTGAGACAATTTTTTAAAACTCTGGAAAATTCGCTCAAATTTCATAAATAATTTTCTCTTGTCTTTCAAATGGTGTTTTTCTTATGTGGAATTGAGCGAGGATTTCAGTTTTGACAGTTAAAATCACCCCCGCCTACTAGATTGAGTCAAATTTGACAAATCGTGTAAATTGTGTTTAGCCTCTCGTAAAAGTCGTCCAATCAAAGTTTTTCCGTTATGTTTATGTGTGTATTTTTAATTTGTTGTTTGTTCCGTTTTCTGTGTCTCCTTTCATTCATTGTATCGTTTCATAATTGAGTGTATATTCGGTCCTCTTTATGACTGTAATGAGTTAACATGACACGAACACCTATAGATATAAACAGATGATGTACATTTCCACATTAAGCTTTGAAATACACGACGACGACTATGATTTTAATGGGCAATGACATGGCCGGTGCGTTTGAATTGGAATAAAACGTGCTGATTAGTCGCTACCGGATGGAACATGGCCGCCTCTCTCCTATAAAACGCTTTTAATATCGAACATCCGACCTACGATGGTTATTAGTTGGGTTTTTGAGCGCCGCACACACTACCAATTCGATTACCTTTTAATATTATGGGAGGTATATCAAAGGGCGGCGTTGTTGTGGAAAAAGTTTTAAAAGCTGACGACGAACGAGATTAACGTTAATGCACGGACGATGTCGAAGACATGCTGAGTGCTAAACGCGACAACGGGTTCGATGACTAGCACCTAGGGGGGCGCTAGGGGGGCAATGAAACGTACAGAATGAGAATCAGCGGGTTAAAATCCACCAGAATTGTGGTTTTCCCGAACAAATTAGGCCATTTTTTGAGTTACCCAAAAAAAGGGACATCTTTTTTTTCCAAACTAGATGGCATAAGTTTGCAAAATTTGGTATTAACTAATAGAGCAATGAAACAAACGGAAGACAATAAGCGGATGAAAATCTCAAAGAATTGTAATTTTCTCAAACAAATTGCGGAAGTTATTGAGCTGCCCCAAAAAGGGACATGAGGATGTCCCTTTTTTCAGACTAGACGGCATAAGTTTCTAAAGCCGGTCATTAATAAATTGAGGCAAGTGTAAAATGATGCCGTACGTGGCACATCATCATTTCTATTGGATTTTGCAGAAAATGGTGTAAGAAGTGATGAAATATTGTCGAGTAAGGTGTTGTCGTTTTATTGGTGATTATGTTGGCAGGCCGTCGTCTCCGGTGCGGTTTAATCAACATCGTGACCTCCGGTGCACCTTCCATCATTTGTCGTGGACTTTCTCATTTGTTTCAAGCTGATTTGTCTGGTTCTCATCGGCGTAGCCGTCGGCTGGAAAAACACTGCGGTGACACCTCCAAGTGACATCCAATTTCCAGCGCGTCATCGCTCCTCATTCCGTCTTGACAAAAGAGCCCGCGGCGGCTGACTGAGTATTCATCACACTGAAAGAAAGACACTGCAAATCACACCGTAATCAGGTGTTTTAATACCAAATTCCGAAATGCAAATGTCGAATTGTAGTCTAAAGTTTAAATCCCTTGGACAAACACGGACACACCTAAATCTATAACCGCGCTACTCTCACTGGATTATCGGCGAACAGATCAGAAGCAACTCACCGGAATCTGATGTTTAAATGGTCCAGGATGGACGTTTCGTGTTCTCTCGACGACTCAAATTTATAAAAACGGACCGCAATTTTGAAGTAAATTGGATACGGGAGGTGACAAAGACCTGTCAACTACACGGACTACATCAAAACGTAAATAAATTCAGAGAGGGATGAGAATTAACCAACCTTTCTTTTTTATGCTGCGTTTCGACCGCAATATTTGCACTTTGAGCGTTTTTTGCAAAATCAATTGAAACTAAAACTCCTCTAACGTAAAATGATTCAAGAAAATCAACACACCCTTGAAAAAATATCGTCAAATAATTGTCAACTTGAAGGTCATTACTCCGAAAAAGCAACATTTTCGTTCTACTTGCAAGTTTTTGAGAAGTTTTACGTAAAATAATACGAGGAATCTGTAAAAAAACACTTTTCTAGGACTAAGATTTCCAAAGATTTCGTCAAAAAACCGCAAGAGGCGTGTTAGGTCTTGAAAAAATCAAACATTTGCGATTTGCTTTAATTTTTTTTGAAGAAAATTAGTTAAAAATATGTTCCCTATGTAAAGTGATCCAAAAAATTTAATAATATAAGAATTATTCAGGTAAAATAAACCAACGAAAAGATATAGTAAAATATTTGCTAATTTATGGTCTTTTCCCTGAAAAAAAGCAACATTTCAGGTTTGCAGGTTTTTTAGAACAATCTACTGGCGATTGTCCATTTTTACATAAAATAATACGAGGAATCTAAATCTGTAAATATTGCCAAAGATATTGTCGAAAAATTGCAAAGATCTGTTTGATTCTAAAAAAAATAGTAAACATTTGCGATTTACTTATAGTTTTTCGAAGAAAATTCAATGAGATTTATGTTCGCTTATGTAAAATGGTCCAAGAAATTCAACTGTGGAAGAATTATTCCTCTAGACAAGCCGTTTAAGAAATGTCATCAAATATCTGCCAATTTAGGGTCATTGTTCCGAAAAAAACAACATTTACCTGCAAGTTTTTGCGAAGTTTTTACTAAAAATTATCCTTTTTTACGTAAATTAATATGAGGAATCCAAATTTGTAAAAAACACTTCGCTACGAATAACATTTCTAAAGATATCGTCAAAAAACCGCAAAAGTCGTGTTGGGTCTTAAAAATAGCAAACATTTGCGATTTGCTTAAATTTTTTTGAAGAAAATTATATGAAAAATATGTTTCTTTATGTAAAATGATCCAAAAAGTTCAGTAGTGTAAGAATTATGCAGATAAAATAAACCGTTGAAAAGATATAGTAAAATATTTGCCAATTTATGGTCTTTTCCCTGAAAAAAGCAACATTTCAGGTTCACTTGCAGGTTTTTTAGTAAAATCTACTGGCGACTCTCCATTCTTACATAAAATGATACGAGAAATCTAAATTTGCAAGAATCATCACTCTAAGGCAAATATTTCCAAAGATATTGTCGAAAAATTGCAAGAATTTGTTTGATTCTAAAAAATTGCAAACATTTGCGATTTGCTTATAGTCTTACAAAGAAAATTTAATGAGATTCATGTCCGCTAATGTAAAATGGTTCAAGAAATTTAACTGTAAAAAAATTATTTTTTTAAGACAAGCCGTTTAAGAAATATCGTCAAATATCTGCTAATTCATGTTTTTTCCCTGAAAAAAGGAATATTTCAGTTTCACTTGCAGATTTTTGAGAAAAATCTACTGGCAATTGTCCATTCTTACGTAAAATGATACGAGGAATCTAAATCTTTAAGAATCATTCCGCTAAGACGAATATTTCTGAAGATATTGTCTAAAAACCGCAAAATTCGTGTTGATTTCATCAAACAGCTAACATTTGCAATTTACTGATAGTTTTTTGGAAAAAAATATATAAAAAATATGCTTTCTTATGCAAAATGATCCGAAAAATGTAATAGTAATAGTATTATTCTTCTAAAACAAACTGTTGAAAAGATATAGTAAAATATCTGCTAGTTTATAGTTTTGTCCCTGAAAAAAACAACATTTCAAGTTCACTTGCAGGTTTTTGAGAAAAATCTACTGGCTATTGTCTATTCTTATATAAAATAGCTAACATTTGGGATACTTATAGTTTTTTAAGAAAATTATATGACAAATTCTCTAAAACAAGGTATAATTCGTTTAAAATGTGTATTTTTCTTTCAATTACGATTTAAAAAATTATTTTAAAATAAATTTTCTCAAGAAGAAAATGAAGTCATGATCGCAGCATCGCTAAAGTTTGTGTAGTTTTAAAAGTTTTAGTCGAAATCCGTTATGCACGGTTGTAGACAATGTCACTATCGAATTATGCAAAATTCCCGTCAACTTAGTTGCAGTCTTCCAGGTCTGCGAAGAAGTCAGTCTCGTGTTGTAAATTTGTTTCCTTCAACCGCATAAACAGCAATAATGGAATTGACCCTCAGTTCAGGAGTTAAAGGATAACAAGGGTCGAAAGGTGCCCTCGTTCTCGAGACAGGTCGTGCGTCGTCCAGTATTTTATAGTCCCGATTCAAGAAAGCGAATTTTTTTCCCTACTCCTACTACTCTTCCCCCTTCTTTTTCGTGAATTATGTCCTTCGAGTCGATCCCTCGCATTAGCATAAAACACGCTTTATAATAAATTGAAGCGTTTAAATAAAATGCATAATTACTTTAACCTACTTGCGGTGCATTGAATCGTAAAATAAAACGAAAAAGTACCTGACGGAACTCAACTTTAAGTAAAAGCATTTGCATTTTTCTCGTTATTTCGTCCTTTCTTCATCACTTCCGCCGCAATTTGTTTAAGTCGACGAAAGACGACTATTACCCCCACCCCCCACCCAACCATGAGAATTCGATTGGTGTCAGATATGGCGAGTGTGTGATGCCAGATTAAAAACATAAAATTCACCAAATCCGAGTTGAAAAATTTTAGAAATTTTCGCAGATTTCAACTTAAAAATTTGCTTAAACCTTGGAAAAAAAGCAAAAATGACCTAGTTGCTTGTTTTCGACAAAATTTTGCGAAATAATTGCGTTTCTAGCTAAAAAAAATGCTAAAATAATGTAATTCTAGACTTAATTTCTTGATTATTTAGTTTGTTTTAGTGAAATCTAGCGAAAAAACTGATATTTTCGGGTAAATTTTGTTTATTTTTGTCCAAAATCAGTAAAACATTAATTTCACTCCTGTTTGTGATATTTACGCGTGTTTGGACAAGATTTTACAAAATAAATGAACCTCTGGTTCAAGAAACAAGTTTAAAAATGATATCAATTTCGATTTAATTTTGAATTTTTTTGGCCTATTTTGAACTTTTGGTGTTTTCATCTCTTAAAAACATCGTTAAACACTCGAAAAAGACAAAAAAACTCGTTTTTGGGATATTTTGTTGAATTTGTGGCTTGTGGCAGTTGTCATTTTTGACTCTGTTTAGTAATATCTTGTAAAAAACAAATAGAACTATTTTTAACACATTTGGTGGTTTTTGATTATTTATTTCTTCGAGAAAATTTGACGAAATAATCAAGCTTAAGCTTAAAAGTTAGGTAAAAATATCATAAGACAATCTTTTTTTATAACAATTTAGTGATTTTTGACACGCAATGACAAACTGTTGCAAAAAAACAGTTTTCGGCTTAAAAATCTGCTTGAACTTTCGAAAAAGGACAAAAATTATATCATTTTCGGCCTAATTCTGTGTTTTTTTGGCTTGTTTTCAACAAATTTTGCGAAATAATTGTGTTTCTAGCTGAAAAAGTATGCGAAAAAGACAAAAATAAATTGTCATTTTCAATCCTGTTTAGTAAAATCTTGGAAAAAACCAAACAGAACTATCTTAAACCAATTTGGTGGTTTT
>NW_025401050.1:10890933-10892211 GCF_015345945.1 Tribolium madens
CTTGCTTGGTTTTTGAACCAGAGGCTCATTTATTTTGCAAAATTTAGTCTAAGCTCAGCTTAAAAACCACAAAACCAATTATTGATATTAATGTTATTTTGTTTGTTTCACTCGATTTAGATATTCATAGTTTTTGAGCAACCAAGAATTTTTTAAGCACSTTTATTTACTCCAATTTTAGGTTTTTTGCAAAATTTCGCTAAAACGAACTGAAAAATCAACATGTCAAGTCGAAAATTACATTAATTTTGCATTTCTTGAGAGTTTTAGCATGTTTTTCAGCAATTATTTTTCAAAATTCGTTAAAAACATGCCAAAAAAAACAGAGAATTAGGCCGAAAATGATATAGTTTTTTTCCATTTTTGGATGTTCAAGCAGATTTTTAAGCTGAAAASTCTGTTTTTTCGCAAGAGTTTGCCATAGAGTGTCGAAAATCACTAAATTGTTATAAAAAAAAGATTATATTATGATATTTTTACCTAACTCTTTAACTTGATTATTTCCTCAAATTTTCTCGAAGAAAAAATAATCAAAAACCACCAAATGGGTTCAAAATAGTTCTATTTGTCTTTTACAAAATATTACTAAAGTCGAAAGTCACAACTTATTTTAGTTTTTTCGAATCCTTTTTCAGTTAGAAACACAATTATTTTGCAATTTTTTTTTAAAAACAAGCCACAAATTCAACAAAATAGGCCAAAAACGTTTTTTTTTTGTCTTTTTCGAGTGTTTAAGGATGTTTTTGAGAGATGAGAACACAAAAACTTCGAAATATTGCATTGAAATAGGCTAAAAAAATACAAAATCAAATCGAAATTGAGTTCATTTTCAAGCTTGTTGCAACCGAATTCTAATATCTGCTAATTTTTTCGAAATGAAAAAAACTGTTTTACGAGCATTTTTCAACCAGAATTTTTTTTTCAAAAAAGACCAAAAACCACCAAATTGGTTTAAGATAGTTCTGTTTGGTTTTTTCCAAGATTTTACTAAACAGGATTGAAAATGACAATTTATTTTTGTCTTTTTCGAATACTTTTCCAGCTAGAAACACAATTATATCGCAAAATCCAAAAATTCAACAATTTTTTCAAGTGTTTTGCAAGTTTTTGAGATAAAAACAAAGAAAATTCTAAAAATTTTGTTGAAGCAGGCAAAATATTATTTTTAACTTGTTTGGCTCAACTTGCTTGGTTTTTGAACCAGAGGCTCATTTATTTTGCAAAATTTAGTCTAAGCTCAGCTTAAAAACCACAAAACCAATTATTGATATTAATGTT
>NW_025401050.1:10892311-10896652 GCF_015345945.1 Tribolium madens
AACATTAATATCAATAATTGGTTTTGTGGTTTTTAAGCTGAGCTTAGACTAAATTTTGCAAAATAAATGAGCCTCTGGTTCAAAAACCAAGCAAGACGAGCCAAACAAGTTAAAAATAATATTTTGCCTGCTTCAACAAAATTTTTAGAATTTTCTTTGTTTTTATCCCAAAAACTTGCAAAACACTTGAAAAATTTGTTGAATTTTTGGATTTTGCGATATAATTGTGTTTCTAGCTGGAAAAGTATTCGAAAAAGACAAAAATAAATTGTAATTTTCGATCCTTTCTAGTAAAATCTTGTAAAAAAAACAATGTGGAGGTTTTTCGACTTTTTTGAAAAAACTTGACGAAACAATCAAGTTTCTTCATTTCGAAAATATTACCAGATATTAGAATTTTTTTCACCAATCACATGAAAATCACCAGATCTGGTGAAATTTCACCAACACTGGTGATGCAAGTTTCCCTTGTCGTTTTTTATCAATTAAACTCCGATTGGGTCGTTTAAAGTTTTGAGGAAAGCCACCGCCACTTCGAGTTTCCACTTAGAGGTGGTTAATTGGTCGTTTTTTCCAACTTGGACGACATGTTTAATTTAATTCCGGTCAATCCACCACCCGCACCTGTTAAGTCACTACAATTGAATCCCTTTCGACCCTTGTTAATTGTCTGAAACGGGGAGAAATCATTATCTCGAACCGTGATACGGCCAACCGCAAGTCACTTGATGGATTTTTCCCTAAAACAGGTGAAAAGGGGGCTTTAACCGGAATCAATACGCAATGTCTGGACATATATATATCTCCAGCTAGTTACCCGCATGTCTCTTGTGGAGATTTATAACCGCAAAAAGTCGAAAAACAGGTATAAATAAATACAGTGTGTCATGTTTATGGAACGACGATGTAAACAATTCGGGAGACTTAATTTCGAGCTGGTTTTTCTAATAGGACGTGAGAAGGGTCTCGATCAGGATTAGAAAGGGAAAAGAAACGCCTACTACAACAAATGAGTAAACTTTGCTTAACCTTTAGACGACTTTGTGGCGGGATTGAGGTAGAAACACACTTCGGATGCAAATCGAAAGGATACAAAACGGAGCTTTTTCATTTATTTCGTTTTGTTTACCTTACAGAGAGTGCTCGGATTTAATTGAAACGCGCACACAAAGACCCACTTCTGGGCCAATGGTATTTAACGCTTAGAATAAAACTACGCCAAATCAAATTGCAATGAATAGAAGAATCAAAATCAGGAAAATATCCACGTTCGTGGTTAGGAGAACATAATCATCCTAATTCTGTCCTAAAAAAAATCACAAAAGAACAGAAAACGATCTCAACCAAGAAATATTGCCCTTTGGGTTAAATCATTTTCTAGATGAATAAGTTTTAAGGGATTTAGCAGAAAATTGTTTGAGTCTGGTAGTTTTTTGAGTTGCTCAAAAAAAGAAACACCCCTTTTTTTCAAACTAGATGGGAAAAGTTTGCAAAAATTAATTAATAGACCAATGAAACATACAGAATGAGAATCAGCGGGTCAAAATTTACTAGAATTGTAGTTTTCTCGAACAAATTGCTGAAGTTTTTGAGTTGGCTAAAAAAGGGACATCCTCATGTCCTTTTTTTCAAACAAGATGGCATAAGTTTCTAAAGCCGGTCATTAACTAATCGAGACAAGTGTTAAATGATGCCGTAAGAGGCACATTGTCATTTCTGTTGGATTTTGCAGAAAATGGTGGTCATTTTTTAGAAGACTAAGAGAAACACAAAATATATTTCTTTAAAAAATAGAAAGAAAATTTACAACACAAATTTATAAATTTAATCAAATTTCTTTAGAGAAATGGTTTCTGCTAAACAATAGTCAAAGAAGAACATAAAATGATGTCAACGAAAAGTATTGCGCTGTGAGAAAATATTCCTTAGAAGAAATGAACAGAATTTCATGGTTTTTAATTTTGTTCTTTGTTTTGTACAATAAACAATGAATTTGATTCAATTTTGGTCACAAATGGACAATGTTTAATTTTTTTGTCGAAATTTTTAAAAATGTTAGATATAGCCGATAAATTCCTTTTTTTGGCTCACTTTACGTTAGAATTAACGGTTTCAGTGAGAATTTACTTAAGAATTTTGAAAAAGAGTGGTAGTTTGCTGTTTTTAAAAATTTTCTTAGAAATTTGAGAATTTTTGACGATATCTCTGAAAATGTAAGTCGAAACTAGACAACTTTTGTGGATTTGGTTTCTTTACTTGTTTTTACGGTGTAATAATTTTAATGAGAATTGGTATTAAAATCTTGAAGGAAATTGTCAATATTTCTTGTTTTCAAAAATTGACTCAAAAAGTTACAATTTTTGACGATATCTCTACAACTAGAAGACCTATCAACATAAATTGTTTTAAATTGTACTTTTGGCCTTATCTTGTGTTAAAATTAAATATTTTTTGAATTTATAAAAAAAAAATTGAGAATTTTTGATGATATTTCTAAAAATAAGATCCCTATTTACAATACTATTTAGAAATTGGAATATTCTTAGCTTATTTTGTGTCAGAATAAATGATTATGTTGAGAATCACTGACTTTGATTATATTCTTTGCAAAAATTTTAATAAAAATGACCAATGTTTGTTGTTTTCAATAATTGACCCAAAATTTTGGAATTTTGACGATATTACTGGAACGAACAAACCTCATCAAAAACATTTTTAGATTTAGATTCCCTGGCACATTCTACATTAGAGTGACCATTTTGATTAAATTTTTCTAAAAACTGGCCACAAAAATAGCCAATTTTTACAATTTTCTAAAATTTACCCATAATTTTGGAATTTTGACGAAATTTTTGGAACGAACAAACCTAATTAAAAAAATGTAGATTTAGATTTCCTGGCACATTCTACATCAGTATGAATGAATAAATTTTTCGAAAAATTGTCCACAAAAACATCCAATTTTTACAATTTTCTAAAACTGATCCAGAATTTTAGAATTTATACCTATGGAACGAACAAACCAAATCAAAAAACATTTTCAGGATTTAGATTCCCTGGCACATTTTATATCAGAATGACTGATTTTGAATAAATTTTTCGAAAAATTGGCCACAGAAACACCCAATTTTTACAATTTTCTAAAATTGACCCAGAATTTTGGAATTTTGACGATATCTCCGGAACAAACAAACCAAATCAAAAAACCTTTTTAAATTTAGATTCCCTGGTACATTCTACATCAGGATAACTGATTTTGAATGAATTTTTCGAAAAATTGTCCACAGAAACACCCAATTTTTACAATTTTCGAAAATTGACACAGAATTTTGGAATTTTGACGATATCACTAGAACGGACAAACCTAATTAAAAAAAATTTTTTGATCTAGATTCCCTGGCGCATTCTGCATTAAAATGACTAATTTTGATTAATTTTTTCTAAAAACTGCTCACAAAAATAGCCAATTTTTACAATTTTCTCAAATTGACCATATTTTTGCAAGGATCAAACTTAATCAAAGTCACTAATTTACTTGATTCCAAAAATAGCCAATTTTTCATAATTGGTCTAGAATTCCGGGATTTTTTCCAATATGTTTGATAACTGTTTTCTTGGCTCACTCTACTTGAGAATCACTGATTTTGCTTAGATTCTTTATTCAATTTTTGACGATATAGTCAAGCAATCCTTTGTTTCGCCTTAAGCAATTTTCTTTGTTTCTTGCTTTAGCATTTGGAATGTGTGATCATGTCTTAGATGGGCAGCATAAGTGTCCAATCCTTCATTAATTTGAATTCGCATTCGTCTCGTAACACCTTTTTCGTGTTTGGTCGTCATCTCCTCGAACGGTATGCAAATCGAGCATAAAGGATGAGAGGTTTTTATGGCTTGGTCAGGTCGCGGACCTGCCACCTCAGCCGCCCCCAACACCGCCACCGCCGCCGCCACCATCGTTTTTCCGTAGGCGTCTCCTCATCGACTTTCCAAAGCAAATAAGAGGCATATAACAATCCGGAAGCGAGTGTAAAAGATAAACATTCTCCGAAATTGAAAGCTTTAATAGAGGTGGGTATTACAATTAAATGTGCGCGTATGCTTGATTCAATTTCGTTTCGATGCGTCGAGGAGGGTGGGTAAACAAGCGACTGGAATAAGAGATGCCACTACACACATCCACTCGTAATATATTCATAATCGAGACGAGATCTGCCACTCCGGAATCAAAATATTGACGAGAGATGGGAGAGGAATTAAGGGAAAGTGGTGCTAAGCCGAGCGATTTTCATTAAAAAGGTGATGAATACCACCGCAATGGTCACGATGCAGACTCTATTTAGT
>NW_025401050.1:10896752-10898443 GCF_015345945.1 Tribolium madens
AGAGGAATTAAGGGAAAGTGGTGCTAAGCCGAGCGATTTTCATTAAAAAGGTGATGAATACCACCGCAATGGTCACGATGCAGACTCTATTTAGTCTCTCGGTGCATTCCTGATAAATTACACACTAAGAATTTCGGTTTTAATGCGAGAATCAGGTGAAATACGAGGCTGGTGGACCAGAGGACCACATAGATAACGACAGAGGTGAAAAAATAATAGCTAAATTTTTTACACACAAGGGTAGATAAAAAATGAAAGCTAACCGTAAACATACCATCGGCCTATTGCATTTATCTTTATAATAAATTTTCGCCATGGACGAGATTTTTATACGACCTTATCGCCGTTATGACTCCGAAGTGAACATTTGATTTTTTCACCGATTTTGGGGCGATAGCAATAATATTAATAAACTAAAATTAAAAATTGGTGAAAGAAATGAATTTCTAAATGATTAATTTTTGAAGTCGAATTAGCTAAGGAATTTTTACCCCGATTAGGATCGATATTGCCAAAAATCACAAAATTTGAATATTTTTTAAACAAGCAACAATTACAGTTTCTTTGAAGATTTTGCCATGAAACTCAATTATAATCATTTATTCTTACGTGAAATAACTCAATATATATACTTAACTATCCTTTTGGGCATTTTTTTTTTTTCAAAATAATCCATATTTGTACTTTATTTGAAGACTTTTTGCATTAAACTCAAGAAATCCAAATTTGTAAGAATTATTCACCTTTTACAGGTAATTTTGCAGATAGCATAAAAAATTCAAAAATTCTTAGTAAATTTTCAAAAATAACAAATATTTGTTGCTATTTTTGAGATTTCTATAAAAAAAAATCAAATTCTAATTGTGTTTTTCTATGTAAAATGTTCTAAGGAATCTAAATCCACAAGAATTTTTAAGTTGCGACTTAAGGTTTCAAAGCTATCCTCAAAAAACCTATAGTTGTAGGTTCTTTTTTGAAAATAGGAAATACTAGCTTTTTTAAAAAAAAAAATTGAAATTAATCTTTTTGCTATTAAACACCAAGAAATCCGAATTTGTAACGAACATTAGGCTGCGGATCACTATTTGAAAGATACTTTTAAAAATTCAAAAATTCTGAAGCAATTTTCGAAAATAGCAAATATTTGCAAAAGAACTTTCATTGCATTTACTAATTTTGACGTAAATTAACCCAAAGAATTCAAATCTGCAAGAGTAATTGACCTCTGAATTACAGTTTGGAAGATAGGGTCAAAAAACACAAAACTGTGGGTTTTTTTCTTGAAAGCAGCAAACATTGTCAATTTTTCCCCCTTTTTGTCCCGATTTATATTTTAATCATTAAATCTGACGTAAAATGGTCTAAGAAATCCAAATTCGTCAAAATTAATTGTCTACGACGCATACTTTTGAAGTTGGCGTCAAAAATTCGAAAACTCTTAGTCACTTTTCAAAAGTAGCAAATATTTGTTGTTATTTTTAACATTTATATTAAGAATCAAATCCTAATTGTCTACTTTTGTGTAAAATGTTCTATATAATCTAATTCTGCAAGAAATTTTGAGCTGCGGCTTAAACTTTCAAAACTATCGTCAAGAAACCTAAAATTGTGGGTTCTTTTTTGAAAATAGGAAATATTAACTTTTTTTAAAACGATTCTTGAAATTAATTTTGTTGCAACTATTACACCTA
>NW_025401050.1:10898968-10905536 GCF_015345945.1 Tribolium madens
AAAAACCTAAAATTGTGGGTTCTTTTTTGAAAATAGGAAATATTAACTTTTTTTAAAACGATTCTTGAAATTAATTTTGTTGCAACTATTACACCTAACGTAAAAAACACCAAGGAGTCCAAATTTGTAATAATCATTGGGCTGCGAATCACTATTTGAAAGAAATTTCAAAAATTCTGAGTCAATTTTCAAAAATAGCAAATATTTGCAATTTGTTTCAAAATTCTCAAAAGTACTTTTATTGCAATTACTGATTTTGACGTAAATTAACCCAAAGAATTCAAATCTGCAAGAACAACGTAAAATGGCCTAAGAAATCCAAGTTCGTCAGAATTAATTGGCTACGATGGGTAGTTTTAAAGATACCGTCAAAAATTCGAAAATTCTTGGCCAATTTTCAAAAATAGTAAATATTTGTTACTATTTTTAAGAGTTTCATGAAAATTCTAATCCCAATTGTGCATTGCTATGTAAAATGTTCTAATAAATCTAAATCCACACGAATTTTTAAGTTGCGACGTAATAGTTCAAAGTTATCCTCAAAAAACCTAAAATTTTGGGTTCTTTTTTGAAAATAGGAATCATTCATAAATTTTTTTCAAGATTCTAAAAACTAATCTCATTGCAATTATTGATTCTGACGTAAAATATCCCACGGAATCCAAATTTGTAACGACTATTGGGCTACAAATCACCGTTTGAAAAATACCTTAAAAAATACGAAAACTTTGAGTAATTCTTCGAAAATCACAAGATTTTCAGGAACTATCGAAATATAATAGCTGATTCTTATGTAAAATGATCTGAAGAACCCAAATTTGACCACTAGTTTCAAAGATATCGACAAACAGCAACAATTTTTTCAAACTTCTTGAAGCAAATTTTATAAATTTTATTATACAAAATCACCTCAGGATGCCAAATTTGCAAAAATTAATTAACTGTCAGTTCTAATTTACCGTCAAAAATTGAGAAAATTTGCCGTCTTGAGGTAGAAATAACTAAAAGACATGTTTATGATCATTGCCCTAATTCAATCTGGCAAATCGTGTGCTTTTCCGCCGTTAAAAAGGTGCTTCCTCCTTAGGTAAATAAGTCTTTGTTTGTGTTAGGTCCCGAATCGGTCAATAAACGTTTGACTCCCGGTATTTACGGCACTTTTTCCCTGCAATAAGAATTTCGCTTTCGAAATGCGGTATCCGGCCCGAATAAAGTAGGTAGTTACAGAAATTTAATTAGAAGTAATTAAAGCCGGGGGCTGTTCTGCGGAAAGTTTTAGGAAGGCGGCGGCGGCGCTGGGCGGCGGTAAAAAATCATCCCCCGATTTTTAATTTCGGTTTTAATCAGCGTTTATTCAAATTCGCAAAGGTGGAACATGTGTATAACGAGCGAAATAAAGGCAAACACGCACAGAGAGAGCAGTAATTGGCCATGGAACGAGCGAACGCGCCACATCAATCGGCGTTTGCCGCCCCCGCCGCCGCCCACGGTAATTGTCATCCCCAGGTGATGTCGGCTACGGTTTAATTTACCTGGGTAATGAGCTGGATGCCGTCGCCGACGCCCTCTCTGCCGCAATCCCTACCATTAATTTAATCGCGTTCATTTCGGACTGAACGACGAGGAATTTTCAAAGGCAATTAACGGAGGATTTTTAACGGCGACCGCGAAAACACTACTCAAAATCAGAATTTTTGAGGATAACTTTGAAACGTTAAGTCGCAACTTAAAAATTCGTGTGGATTTAGATTTATTAGAAAGAACATTTTACATAGAAATGCACAATTGGGATTAGAATTTTCATGAAACTCTTAAAAATAGTAACAAATATTTACTATTTTTGAAAATTGGCCAAGAATTTTCGAATTTTTGACGGTATCTTTAAAACTATCCGTCGTAGACAATTAATTTTGATGAATTTGGATTTCTTAGGCCATTTTACGTTGTTCTTGCAGATTTGAATTCTTTGGGTTAATTTACGTCAAAATCAGTAATTGCAATAAAAGTACTTTTGAGAATTTTGAAACAAATTGCAAATATTTGCTATTTTTGAAAATTGACTCAGAATTTTTGAAATTTCTTTCAAATAGTGATTCGCAGCCCAATGATTATTACAAATTTGGACTCCTTGGTGTTTTTTACGTTAGGTGTAATAGTTGCAACAAAATTAATTTCAAGAATCGTTTTAAAAAAAGTTAATATTTCCTATTTTCAAAAAAGAACCCACAATTTTAGGTTTTTTGACGATACCTTTGAAACTTTAARTCGTAGGTCTTCATTTCCTGTAGATTTAGATTATTTAAAACATTTTACACAAAAGTACACAATTAGGATTTGATTTTTTATACAAATTTTAAAGATAATAACAAATATTTGCTATTTTTGAAAATTGAAGTTTGAAAAAATTGTTGTTGTTTGTCGATATCTTTGAAACTAGTGGTCGCAGTTAAATAACTTTTACAAATTCGAGTTGTTCAGATCATTTTACGTAAAAATCAGCTATTATAATTCGATGGTTCCTGAAAATCTTGGAGAAAGTAGCAAAAGTTTGTGATTTTCGAAAAATTACTCAGATTAGTAGCATAATGGTCGTTACAAATTTGGATTCCGTGGGCTACTTTACGTCAAAATCACTAATTACAATGAAATTAGTTTTTAAAATCTTGAAAAAATTTATGAATGTTTCCTATTTTCAAAAAAGAACCCAAAATTTTGGGTTTTTTGAGGATAACTTTGAACTGTTACGTAGCAACTTAAAAATTCGTGTGGATTTAGATTTCTTAGAACATTTTACATAGAAATGCACAATTGGGATTAGATTTTTTATGAAACTCTTAAAAATAGTAACAAATATTTACTATTTTTGAAAATTGGCCAAGAATTTTGAATTTTTGACGGTATTTTTAAAACTACCCGTCGTAGACAGTTAATTTTGACGAATTTGGATTTCTTTTGTCATTTTACGTAAGACTCAATGATTAAAATAAAAATCGGTGCAAAAATGTGGGAAAAATTGTCAATGTTTGCTGCTTTCAAAAAAAAAAAAAACACAATTTTACGTTTTTTGGGCGTATAAACTAATCTGTAATTCGGACGCTAATAGTTCTTGCAGATTTGGATTTCTTGGGTTAATTTACGTAAGAATCAGTAATTGCAATAAAAGAAGTTTTGAAATTAAAAAAAAATGCAAATATTTGCTATTTTCGAAAACTGATTCAGAATTTTCGGATTTTTAAAGGTGGTGATATACAGCCCAATGTTCGTTACAAATTTGAATTCCTTGGTGTTTTTTACGTCATGTTCAATAGTTTCAATAAGATGAGTTTGAAGAATCTTTTTAAAAAAGTTAATATTTCCTATTTTCAAAAAAGTACCCACAATTTTAGGTTTTTTGACGATATCTTTGAAACTTTAAGTCGTAGCTCTTCCTTTTCCGCAGATTTAGATTATTTTAAACAATTTACAAAGAAGTACACAATTAGGATTTGATTTTTTCTACAAATTTTAAAAATAATAACAAATATTTGCTATTTTTGAAAACTGAAGTTTGAAAAAATTGTTGATGTTTGTCGATATCTTTGAAACTAGTGGTCGCAGTTAAATAACTTACAAATTCGGGTTCTTCAGATAATTTTACATAAGAATAAGCTATTATAATTCGATAGTTTCTGAAAATCTTGGAGAAAGTAGCAAAAGTTTGTGATTTTCGAAAAATTACTCAAAATTTTTTTTAAGGTATTTTTCAAACTGTGATTTGTAGCCCAATAGTCGTTACAAATTTGGATTCCGTGGGATATTTTACGTCAGAATCAATAATTGCAATGAGATTAGTTTTTAGAATCTTGAAAAAAATTATGAATGTTTCCTATTTTCAAAAAAGAACCCAAAATTTTGCGTTTTTTGAGGATAACTTTGAAACGTCAAGTCGCAACTTAAAAATTCGTGTGGATTTAGATTTCTTAAAACATTTTACGTAATTGGGATATTTTTGAAAATTGACTATAAAAGTTTTCGAATATTTGACGGTATCTTTAAAACTATCCTTGGATTTCTTAGGCCATTTTACGTTAGATTTAATAATTAGAATAAAAATTTGGAATGGAAACCTGTTATTCGGAATTATTCAAATTACTCATGGAATCTTTATTAATTACTTGGGAATTTTGGAGATTACTTGACACAAATTTGCTTCGTAAAAATTTCAAGTGAAAAAGATTTCTAAAATACGTAAAATAAAAATAATTTTTTAATTTTTTAACTGTCATACAGGATGATTTAACAAAAATGGCAAGCGCTTTAGAATTTTTATTTATAGCCCGATTTCAAAAATTGAAAAATATTAATTAAACAAAAAAAAACTATATTTATTTTGTTGCAAATACGAAAAGTCGTTCAGAATCAATATCTAGTCCCCTAGTATATCAAATTTTAAAATCATCGGCCAAATAAGATTTTTCATTTTTATCCAAGATAGCTATTTAGTAACAGATACGTTAAATAGTTATCTAAAAAAGTTGATTGAAGTCAAAATTTTAGGCCAATTTTGGTCTCTCATGTTCATTCTCCAAATTAAAAAATTTAATTTGTAACAAAGACCGCCATGGAAGAACAAAATTGTATTTATAACCATATTAATTACTGAAACGATTTACTGTTTTTAAGTCACGGGTGTTTTTTTTATTTAACGTCAAAGCTCTCTATGAAATATGAAAATTTGATTTTGAACGAACCATCGCATTTAAAGTTTACAAAATAACAAAATAATAAAAAGTTTTTATTTATTTCTACAATTTCATACAAATTACAATTACAAACAACTTCTTAGAAAAAAGGTTATTCTTTTATATTTTTTAAAAAAAACTTACCTTTTCTTTATATTTCTGTTAACTTACCTTTAGTTCACTAATACACTAATCTTTTTACACTATTTACACTTTTGTAGATACGTATTTTAAAGTTCGCGCTCTTATACGTCCGCCATCTTTTAGTGCTTATATAAGTTAGTATTTTTTTTCTCTTTCTTATGCTTTGCGCTCTTATTTACTTTCTCATTCTCTCTTATAGTTATTAGAACATGTGCACATGTTTTAAAGATCGCGCTCTTATGCGCCCGCCCTCTTTTGACATTTATTTGAATTATATTTAAATTTGAATTTGAGAAAAATTGCCGACTTGACCGAGGCTCGAACTCGGGACCTACCTGCTGGAAAGCGGGACCTTATGCCGCCGCTGAGCCACCACCGCCGCCAACAAATTCAATGTTTTTTTTTTTTGTACTTTTTAAGTCTTTTGAACCTCCAGGAGTGTAAATGGTTCAATTATGAAGTTTTTTATTTTTTTTGGATTTTTGTCGAAATTTTGGGCGATTTTCGGTACGCGGAGCGGGTTAATGGTTAATAACTCCGAAATTATTGACACTAGCCTCTTATATTTGGTACCATTAGAAAGAAAATTTTATTGTCTATCATGTAGAAGCAAGGTCAGTGTTCCACAATAAATAGTAATCGAGAAAATTTCTGATAGAATAAAAATTTCAGAAATTTAATATAATTTTTTAAAAAACAGCAAATATTAGCTATTTTTTTCAAATTTCTTAAGCAGATTCTCACTGAAATCGTTATTTCTAACGTAAAGTAAGCCCAAAAAAGGGAATTATTGGCTACATCTAACATTTCTAAAAATTTCGTCAAAAAAGTACCATTTTTGGTCCAATACTAAAACATCATTCGAGATAGTAATTTTTTGCAATAACTTGTCTTAGTACTTTTCTCTCCTTTTAAATTTGCATAAAAATTATTAAAATAGAATTTAAAAATCTGAAACGGTTAAAACGTTATGTCGATAACATGATATCGTCAAAATTACAAAATTCTGATCAATTTTCCCAAACACTGGCTATTTTATCCAATTTGTTTTATACATTCTCAACACAATCATTAATTTTGACACAAAATGAGTTAAGAATTCCAATTTCTAAATGCAAATTTTATTTTTAAAAATATCAAAAATTCTCAAATTTCTCAAAACTTGACTATTTTTTTATATATTTTTTGTAGATTCTTAAAAAATAATTAATTTTAACACAAAAAGAGTAAAAAAATACAATATAAAATAGTTTATGTTGATACGGCGTGTCGTTGTAGGGATATCCTCAAAAACTCTAACAACTAAGGAAACCAAATCTACAAAAATTGTCTAGTTTTCACTTACATTTTCAGAAATATCGTCAAAAACCTTCAAATTTCTCAGTAATTTTTTGAAAAACATCAAATATTAGCTATTTTTTTTTTCAAAATTCTTAAATAGATTCTCACTGAAATCGTTAATTCTCACGTAAAGTAAGTCAAAAAGGGGAATTATTGGTTATGTTTCTAAAAATTTCGTCAAAAAAGTGCCATTTTTGGTCCACTACTAAAACATCATTCGAGACAGTAATTTTTCGCAATAACTTGTCTTAGTACATTTCTCTCCTATTATTTGAGATAATTCGATCTGTATCAGATTTGTTGTCGTTTCCATGTGTCTCTATGATAATAAAAAATGAGCCAAAAAATCCAAATCTACAAGA
>NW_025401050.1:10907327-10909483 GCF_015345945.1 Tribolium madens
TGCCATTTTTGGTCCACTACTAAAACATCATTCGAGATAGTAATTTCTTGCAATAACTTCTCAGTACTTTTCTGTTCTATTATTTGAAATATTTCAATCTGTATCAGATATGTTGTCGTTGCCATACGTCTCTATCAGTGAAACATCTCCAATTAGATGATCCTCTCTTTGGTGTGTTGTAAAATCCGATAAGAGAAATATGTTCTCTGGTAGAATCTCTGTTTTTTCATCGGGAATAAATTGTGTGAGCGAGTTTATGGGCACCTTCCTCGAGGAAAACTATAACAAGTGCGATAACCGTAACCGCTATTAGATCCTGGGGGATCTCTGCGACCTGCAGCGGTCGTTTGGTCGGCGTTGCCGAGATAACTAAGGTGCTTGCAGGACGAGGAAATCTGACAATTGTGGAAATAATAGTCGAAGGAAGGCCGGGTTATAAAACCCGGAGAAGACGACGACGACGACGACGACGCGATACCATCGATGGGCCCCCACGTGACGTGGTCCCATTGTCCACATTCAACGACCGGAGGGTCCTGATGGACTTCCGCCGGATGTTTCCAAGTCAAAGGCGATTCGATCGCGCTGCGTATGCAATGACCAAAAATCAGACCACGCAATTATATCAATGCGGACTTTGAGGGTTTATGACACAAAACCCGACACTGAAACTTTCACTCGGACACAAAACATTTCAGGAGGGTGGGAAATTGGGAAATGTTTCAGCGCAATTTACAGTTTAATCACACATTAAATATTATTTTTGTCATAATTAATATTTTATTTGAATTACATGGATATTGGCAACGATTCAAAAAAATTAAATAAAGAGCAAATATAAATGCATATGGGAGCGGTTTGGGGTTAACAGAGGCGATTGATTGGATTTGGAAATTATTTTTTTCACCACTTTTACCAGATTTATTTATTTATCAAAATAAACACACAAATTTTAATTTTTTGATTTTTCTTGTCGAAATATCTAAGATGTGTTCTAATTGGATGATTTTTTACTTTTTATTGGTCTAAAAATACGATTGGAGAATGAACTACAATAGAAAATGTCAATTTTTGACAGTTTCAACATTTTATTCTTGAAAAAATTATTTCGTACATTGACAATAAAATCAAAGAAGCCGATTTTTGAACAAAAATTTTAATTATTTTAATTTTTTTATCGAAAAATCTAAGACGTGTTCTGATTGGATGATTTTTTTCTTTTTATTGGTCTAAAAATACGATTGGAGAATGAACTACAATAGAAAATGTCAATTTTTGACAGTTTCAACATTTGATAAATTAACGTTTATTCTTGAAAAAATTATTTCTTACATTGACAATATTTTTTTTTTTAATGGCAACCCACCATGGTAATTTTTTTAATTAAAGATTATGATCTAAAAATGACCTCTAATGAAATAAAATTGTTTTCTATCCAGTACTTTTTTAAATTAATTGTTAAATTTGCGTTCCGAACTCCAAACATAAATTCCTAATATTTAGTTATAGTCGAATTTATATTTTCCATATTTTTTACTTTTAACAGAAATTTTCTCGATTACTATTAATCGTAGAACACTGATCTTTTTTTTATATGATAGAAAATTAAATTTGCTTTCCAACGGTACCAAACATAAGAGGTTATTATCAATAAGTCTGGAGTTATTGGCAATAGACCGCTCCGGGTGCCAAAAATCGACCAAAATTTCGACCAAAATCAAAATTTTTAACCTTAAAATTCATCCATATAACGTTTTTTACATTTATAGAGGTCTTAAACACTCAAAAAAATGCATAAAATGTTATTGGGTCAAGTTTAAAAAATTACGAATTTTTTGAGTTTTTCAAGGTGAGCGGTAGTAAAATCGTAAAAATAATCAATTTCCTAAAAGTCGTAAAAACGCTTRAAATATGGTTTTCTAGACGTAAAATTACACGCTGAACACGATGCAACTAGTTAAAATTCTCTACGATGCATAGTTTTTGAGATATTGAGTAAGAAAGTCAAAAATAAGGGTAGAAATATCCGATTTTCAACAAAAAAATCAAAAATTTTTAATTCTTATGAAAAACTAGTACTATATGTAAAATTAACCGGAGAACACGCCTGTACAAACCCTGTTGACCTAAGACTCATAGTTTTTGAGATATGATTT
>NW_025401050.1:10910008-10931480 GCF_015345945.1 Tribolium madens
TAAATTCGTAATCAGCGCGTCAAAATCTATCGGATAAGATAGGTTTAAATCGAATCTGAGACATGTTCAAAAACACTAGATTTTAAGGGGGGGGTGTTAACAAATTTTTAGGTTTTTTTGTTTTGTAAATTGCGGAAAAACTGAGCCTCAATGATATAATACCTTGACCTAAACCTATGTAAAATGTTCCGGAGAATCGATTGGCGTCAAAAAAACTGCAAAATTCCTAATAGTTTTGAAGTTATGGTCGGATTTATATTATCCATACTTTTGACTTTATCACAAATTTTCTCGATAACTATTTATCGTAGAACACTGATCTTTTTTTTATATGATAGAAAATTAAATTCTCTTTTCAACGGTACCACACATAAAAGGCTAGCATTAATGAGTCCGGAGTTATTGGCAATAGACCGCTCCGGGTGCCAAAAATCGAGCAAAATCTCGACAAAAATCAAAAAAAATTTCAACCTTCATATAACGTTTTTTACATTTCTAGAGGCCTTAAAGACTCAAAAAAGGGTCAATTCAAAAAATTGATTTTTTTCAGAATTAAAATTCGAAATCGTTTTTTTATTGATTGATTTGAATTTTTCGCACGTTGATATTTTCGCCCAGTTGGCAAGATTTCTTTTCGTCGTCATTAAACATAACTCTCGTCGGCGCCAC
The DNA here is from genome assembly GCF_015345945.1 of Tribolium madens. Taxonomy (NCBI): domain Eukaryota; kingdom Metazoa; phylum Arthropoda; class Insecta; order Coleoptera; family Tenebrionidae; genus Tribolium; species Tribolium madens. Next base: position 10,910,678 of record NW_025401050.1, read on the forward strand.
GTGTCGTCCTGCCTCACAATAGGTATTTTTATAGGTAACAATGGCCTCCCATAAAATCTCCCTTTTCTAGCTTCCAAAAAAAAAGCGCGATGATTTATCGATATTTGCTCTCCCGCGTTGTAAACATTTAGTTTTTCAGTCTAGAGACATTTGATGCACGTGTAGTCGTCGCCATCCATGATGATGAGTGGTAAAAAGAAAGTTTTTAGTGTCGTAATGAAATAATGATGGGGTTATGAGGGAGATTAAGATTACAATTAGTAACGCACAAATGACTAATTCCAGAGACAATTCTCTCGGTGGATGTAATAATTATGCATACTTTTAATGGGGGTGGGGGGAGGGCATGTTCATTTGAATAAAGATGGTGCAATAATCTCAATTAAAAATGCCCCGTCGTCGAAACAATAGCGTCGAGGCGCCGCTGCCAACGAAATTGATAATTAATGTTGTGTTTATAATAGCCGAATTGAGGAATTAAAAATGTACCTACTCAAGACTCGAGGCGCTAATTGCGACGAAAGAATCGCGAGGGTCATATATAACACAACAAAAGAGGAAAACTCGAGCGAACAATTTGTCTTCTTTGTGCAGTACCCGGACTAATTTTAGGCAAAGAGTTTTATAGTTTCGCATCGCTTTATATAGCTTTTTTACAAATGTTGGAATTGTCTCTCACTTTGAGTCGTTGTTGTTTGCTCTCCCTTCTTTAAAAGAAAAACACAGACTCACTCACCCTTCATCTCGAGAAACGAGCAAATTATAATATTCGACGCGATGCTCGCTTTTCGCCAAAAGACACGATTGTTTAAGACTTATGAGATATGGACGAAAGATTACAAAAGGAAAGATTTCGGGGAAAAGTCACACAGACTTCATATAGGGAGATCTCATATCGCTGGGGACAAACAAAATCAACTACTTGCTCCTTTTAACTTGTAAAGGGGGCGGAGACGAGACAAAACGATAAATTTCAGGCTTTTAGATACTGAAATTGGGGAGAAATGGGACCGAGACGACACGAATTAGACTTAAATCACCTGATTTTTTACAAATACACACACAAATTTTGAAATGATCTGAAAACAAAAATTCAGGGGCCGTTTTTGGGTCCCTGCAATCTATGTTGTGCCATTGGACGCAGAAGAAAATCATTGGGGTCATATTTTAGGTCCTCTCAAGCCAAAAACTTAAAAAAGGGACCTAATCAAATTTTTGATTCTTTTTTGTGTTAAGTTTTTGAAGAGAACATTTTCGGGTTCCCAAATTTCAAAATTCAATAAAGAGAGACCTGAATGCAAAAAAAATTCATTTGTATAAATCAAGGGACCATTTTTGGGTCCTAGTCTAAATTCGGTGTTAAAAAAAACTGTGGATGTATGTTTTGGGTCTCCCTGTTGTCAAAATAAAAAGATAGTCAGCAAGTTTTTCATCTATTTCTTAAGTGATTTTTTGATAAAAAACAAGAAATTACTAAATTTTGAAAAGTATGTAAAAAAAACACTTTTGGGATAATTTTGGGGTCTTAAAAATCCAAAATTTCATAAGTTTAAGTATAAAAACGCTGCAATAAACCAAAGATCAATTTTTATATTAGTGAAAACACAAATTTGGATCCAGTGAAGCTCCAAACCCCCAGGAACTAAATTTTAAAACAAAACAAAAATTTAAGGGCCGTTTTTAGGTCCCAACAATCTTAAAATTTTAATAAAACGCAAAAAGGAAGTTATTGGGGCCACATTTTAGGTCCTCTCAATGCAAAAACTTAAAAATGGTCCTTATTCAAGTTTTTGGTTGTTTTTAATGTTTTTTTTTTATGATTATGTGGAAGAAAATATTGAAAAACTCATTTGTATAAATAAAGGCAACATTTTTGGGTCCTAGTTTGAATTTGGTGACAAAAATGTGCAAAAAAAAACTGTGGTAAAAAGGAAGTCAACAAGTTTTTCATCTTTTTCTCAAATGATCTGGATAAAATCTGTTGTTTGTAACAAAAAATTACTAAATTTTGAAATTATTTTTATGAAATTGTAAAAAAACTATTTTGGGACCAAAATTTGATTTGTTTAAGTATGTAAAACGCTGTAGTTAACCAAAAATTTATTTTTATATAAGTAAAAACCAAAAAAGGGTTCCATTTTTGGTTCAAAATTTAAAAATTTGTAGAGAAAGGCTTAACCAAGAACAAAAAATTTTATTTGTATCAAAGTTTAAATTAGGTGATACAAGTGTGTCAAAAATACTGTGGATGTAATTTTTGGGTCCGCGTACTCTAAAAATCAAAAAATGTCTAGAAAAAGTGAACAAGTTTTTGGTCTATCCTTAATGCTTCTTCATAAAATTTGTAAGGTTTGTAATTTAAAATTACTATATTTTAATTAATATGTAGAAATAACTTTTTTGGGGCTCTTTTTGGGTGCCAAAAATCGAAAATTCGAATTGTTTAAGAATGAAAAAACTGCAATAAAGTCAAAACTTATTTTTATATTATTGTAAAACCCCATTTTTGGAAGCTTAGTTTATGTTGGATGAGTCGGATGACTTTTGGGACCATTTTTGGGTCCAAGAATTTCAAAACTTAAATTTGAAAAAAAAAACTGTTTTAGAGGCTAAAATTTGTGTAAATCAGTTAAGATTGAATTTAGGGACCATTTTTGGGTACCTTATTTCGAAAATGTGTATAAAAAATATAATATCCAAACCTTTTTTGGTATAATTTGTCGGATTTTAAGGAAATTTCGTTTTTATTGTTACGTTTCTTCTTAATTAAATCCTATTTGTTTGAGTTAGTGTTTGTTGATGAGGAAATAGATTTGGGTAATTTGTAAAAAAGTACCTTTTTGGTAAAATGTGTCAGATTTGAAAGAAATTTTTTTTGTTAAGTTTCACCTTAATTGGCTCTAATTTTTTTGAAATTGGTGTTTGTTGATAAAGAAATAAGTAGGAAATTTTTAAAAAAGTAACTTCTTTGGTCCTGTCAGGGGTCGTTTATTGCAATTTTTAGTAGACAAACAAATAGTAATTATTTTTGAACAAGTGGCCAAAATCTTCTCAAGACTCTATTTAGGAACCTCTCCTATTCATATTTCTTTCACCCAAAATTCTTGATTAAAAAATGACCCATTTTCGTGTCCCATTAGTTGTGAATTTATTTTCAATATAGTTTAGATCTATGCCAGCACCTATCTAAACACTTTTAAGTGAATAGGGGTCACATAAAAAATCTCTCCGACTTTATTCTTTTTTTTGAAACGGTTCCAAACCACGTTCGAGTGTCGATAATTCATCGAATCAGTGAATTATCTAAAAAAAAAGTGGTATTTTTCTCGTCTTGGTCTCGGCTGTTTAAAACTCTCAAAGTCTAATTGCCGACATTGTCAGATGTCTGGATTTAGTTTTTCCCGAAATGAATCGCAATTACTGGGCGACGAGTAATTAAGTCAAGTGCCGCTTTTCGACTATAATTCCCAACAAGGAGGAGAAAGAGGGACGGTGTGTATATACCTAGACAGTAATTTCCATTTCCTTTGTCGTGGAAACTCGCGAAACAATTATTGTGTGAGGGAAAGGTGTTTTCGTTAGTCGCGCAACGAACTGACATGTTGCATTATCCTCGCCGAGTTGTGTTATAACTAGCTCATTCCGTGCCATTGTAACCTATTGTACATCTTAAATTAACTTTAAAATATCCCGAGGATCGTGCAACGTCTGAAATGCCAGAGGTGATTTATTCGCAGGGAACGAGGGGCACGATAACGCGATCAACAAACACCAAACTCGAAAAAATCGAGCTGAAATATAACGAGAAAATTAAAGACTCAGTCAAATCTGACGAATTTTACCAAAAAAAGGTACTTTTTTGCAGCTATTTCTGCCTCGACAAACGCAAATTCAAAAAATAAGAGCCTATTGTGGTGAAACATAACAAGAAAAGTGAAATTTCATTATAATTTGACAAATTTTAACAAAACGGTACTTTTTTGGAAATTACTCAAAAATATTTTCCCATCAAGAACCACCAATTTCGAAAAATTTAAGCCCATTGAGGTGAAACTTAAGAAAAGTTAACAAAAAAACTGAAATTTGATTCAATCTGACAAATTTTACCAAAAAAGGTACTTTTTTGGAAAATTACTCAAATCCATTTCCTTATTAACAAGCACTAACTCCAACAAATAAAATCTAATCAAGGTGAAACGTGACCATAAAACTGAAATTTGCTTGAAATCTGACAAATTATACCAAAAAAGGTACTTTTTTGAACCTATTTCCTCGTCAACAAACACTAAATTTAAAAAAATTAGAGCTTATTGAGGTGAAACATAACAAGAAAATTGAAGTTTAATTAAAATTTGACAAATCCTACCAACAAGGTACTTTTTTGAAAAATTACTCAAATCCATTTCCTTATTAACAAACACTAACTCCAACAAATAAGATCTAATCAAGGTGAAACGTGACAATAAAACTGAAATTTGCTTGAAATGTGACAAATTATACCAAAAAGGTTCTTTTTTGCAGCTATTTCTGCCTCTACAAACGCAAATTCAAAAAATAAGAGCCTATTGAGGTGAAACATAACAAGAAAAGTGAAATTTCATTATAATTTGACAAATTTTAACAAAACGGTACTTTTTTGGAAATTATCCAAAAATATTTTCCCATCAAGAACCACCAATTTCGCCCATTCAGCCCATTGAGGTGAAACTTAAGAAAAGTTGAAATTTCATTGCAATCTAACAAATTTTACCAAAAAAGGTACTTTTTTGGAAAATTACTCAAATCCATTTCCTTATTAACAAACACTAACTCCAACAAATAAGATCTAATCAAGGTGAAACGTGACAATAAAACTGAAATTTGCTTGAAATCTGACAAATTATACCAAAAAAGGTACTTTTTTGAACCTATTTCCTCGTCAACAAACACTAAATTCAAAAAATAAGAGCCTATTGAGGTGAAACATAACAAGAAAATTGAAGTTTAATTAAAATTTGACAAATCTTACCAAAAAGGTACTTTTTTGGAAAATTACTCAAATCCATTTCCTTATTAACAAACACTAACTCCAACAAATAAGATCTAATCAAGGTGAAACGTGACAATAAAACTGAAATTTGCTTGAAATCTGACAAATTATACCAAAAAAGATACTATTTATGTTTGGATATTATATTTTTTATACACATTTTCGAAATAAGGTACCCAAAAATGGTCCCTAAATCTATATTCAATCTTAACTGATTTACACAAATTTTAGCCTCTAAAAGAGTTTTTTTTTTCAAATTTAAGTTTTGAAATTCTTGGACCCAAAAATGGTCCCAAAAGTCATCCGATTCATCCAACATAAACTAAGCTTCCAAAAATGGGGTTTTACAATAATATAATAATAAGTTTTGGGTTTATTGCAGTTTTTTCATTCTTAAACAACTCGAATTTTCGATTTTTGGCACCCAAAAAGAGCCCCAAAAAAGTTATTTTTACATATTAATTAAAATAATTTTAAAATATAATATTCCTCATCAACAAACATTAAATTCGAATTAAAGTGAAACAATAACAACAAAACTGAAATTTAATTAAAATCTGACCAATTTTACTAAAAAGGTACTTTTGTGGAAATTACCCAAATAAGTTTCTTCATCAACAAACACTAATTTCAAAAACTTAAACTTGAGGTGAAACTTAAAAAGAAAATTAAAATTTCGTTCAAATTTGACAAATTTTTACAAAAAGATACCTTTTTTCGAAATTACCCAAACCTGTTTCCTCATCAACAAACATCAAACATAACAATAAAACTGAAATTTTCTTAAAATATGACGAATTATACCAAAAAAGGTACTTTTTTGAAAATTACCTAAACCTGTTTTTTCTCAAACTTCTCACTTTTAAGAATTTGAAAATTTTATTTACATATTTTCGAATTTACCCTAATGAAATAAAAAAAATTGATCCCAAAATATAACAGCGCTTTAGAATATACGTTTATGTATGGTTTTCAAATTTTCTATACACATTTTCGAAATAAGGGACCCAAAAATGGTACCTAAATCTATATTCAATCTTAACTGATTTACGCAAATTTTAGCTTTTAATAGAGTTTTTCAGATTCAGGGAGTCTAAGTTTCGAAATTCCCCAAAAATGGTCCCAAAAGTTATGCCACTTAAAACTAAGCTCCCAAAAGTGGGGTTTTTACAATATAAAAATAAATTTTGCCTTTACTGCAACTTTTTCATTCTTAAACAATTCAAATTTTCGATTTTTGGCACTCAAAAATAGTCCCAAAAAAGTTTTTATACATATCAATTAAAATAATTTTAAAATCTAGTAATTTTTAATTACTAAAATTACAAATTTTATCATGAAGTTATTAAAAATTGATCAAAAACTTGCTCACTTTGTTCCAAACCATTTTTTATAAATTCAAAAATTACATCTACAGTATTTTTTAAACCTAATTGAAACTAAGACCCAAAAATGGTCACTTTATTCATACAAATAAAAAAAATTGCTCTCATTCAGGCATCTCTCCTCAAATTTTTAAATTCAAAAATTTATTTTATTAAACCAATTAAAATCTTATCAACAAAATTACAAAAAACTACCAAAACCTTGCATATGGACCCTGCGAAATAATTGTATTTTTTTTTTGATAAAAGTAACAGAATTTTGTAAACATCAACAACAAAGTCCTCAAAAAGCAATTATTCTAAAGTGTTTTATACCTTTTTGTCAACTTTTTTATTAATTTAACAACAAAAAGGCTTAAAAAGAGCAATTTATGTATTCGTCAAAATCACAACTAAAATAAAATAAATGATTTAAATTGGTAAATCCCAATTTGTATTTTTTTCTGGAACAAAAGGCGGCCTTCCCGAAAATCCTTCAGAAGTCTTAATCCATTTCCGGCGTAAAACTACACCGCAATAAACACTAATTACAAACAAGCTTTTACAACATCCTTTTCGTTGTAGAATTACATCCCTCGATCCACTCCAGGTATCCCAATTCATTGATAATTTCAGATTTTAATTTCGAGCTTTTAAAAAACAAACATGTGAATGAGCTTTATAACCGGCGCGGCGCAATCTGTTACACACCACAAAGCTCCCGACATTTTTCAAAAGCTCTTTAATCGCGATCGAACTATTGAAACCTGTTGCCGAACGTTCGGAGAAAAGTCCACGAATTAGTGAGCTTTTTTACCTAATGAATTCCAGCTTTATTAAATTTTTTCCAATACTACAGGAAATAAATATTTAAGGGATGATTTATGACCAGATTTGAGGAACTTGTTTCATTGTGTGTTTAAAAATGACCAACGAGTAACTCAAATTTGGAAAAACACTATCAAACCCAGTTTTTACCATATCAAACCCTGTTTTAATACGATTGATATTAATTTTAGTGTTTACTAATGCTCAATGATTGATTTTGATTTGGAAAAGTGGTATCAAAACCAGTTTCAGTGAAATTGATAATAATATAGGTTTTATCAATTTCACTATCTCCTTCAAATAAGTTTATCAATTGAGTTTCTTAGTTAATAGGTATGAGTAACGAGCAAACAATCCCTTATCAAACTTTGATAACTGGTCATTCTTCATGACAAACATCCTCATTACCATAAATTCGTTATTTATCTTGTGCCACTTTATGCACAAAAAATTTTAGGGACAAGTGTTCGCCAAATGTTGCGTACGTGGCACACAATAGCCCTCACCTCCCGGAGGTAACGCCAACATCTGGCCCTTTTTGCCACCCTTACCTCACATTTACGATTTTTTCTACGAACTATTTCTTACGGTTTTAATTAAGACGGATCGAATTTGCCCTCAGGTGAACAAAGGACGTATTCATTAGGAGATGCGGGTCCATGTGAGGATATAGGGGTGCGCAAATCTAGACGGCGACGTAATGGAAATGACCTCGCTTTATTGTCCAACTGTTTTTATCAAGGGTAACTAGATGAGACACTAAATCGACATTTTGACAGGGTTTGATATAGGAAAAAGTGCAATTGATAGCGTTTTTCCAAATTCAAACAATGTTAATAATAATAATAATAATAATAGTGACCAAAAAAGGGGAATTGATATTGATTTTCCCCAAATTTTTCGAATTAACAGTCAAAATCGTGAAAAATTGTCACTAAAACGACACTTTTACAGGGTTTGATATAGGAAAAAATGCAATTGATAGCGTTTTTCCCAAATTCAAACGATGTAATAATAATAATAATAATCAGGGCCGTAACCAAGATTTTATTTCGAGGGGGGTTTCTTGTTGGTCCATGAAAATGAAATGAAAGAAGATGGATTAAAACGCAAAAATCTCTAAGTACACGTTTTTATTTTAAATTGAAATAAGAGATCCTAATTAAACATAAAAAAATACAAATTAACTCACAAAAGTAACAAAAAATAAAATAAATTTTTAATACGTTTTATTGTTACAAATTTAAACAAGAGATGAATATTCATTTTTAAAACAAAAATTTTCTATGAACATATATCGAAAAATGCTACGCAAGGGGTGCGTCTTTTAATAGGTTTTTTTCAATATTTCCGAAATCATTTTAGAAAAAAATTTCAAAATTTGCTACAGATGATAACTTTTATACACCTAAAGTACAAAAATAAAATGTTGAAATTTTTAATTAGGTGCTTCCTAAACTAGACGGGATTAGGGTAAAAATGTACTCTAACTATTTTGCCTGTGGTTTCTTGCCACTTTCAGCAACAAAATTTCATAGTTTTTCATAAAAAAAAGGTCTTTTGTGTAAAGGTACCAAATTTTGTAATTTTATCTATTCTATAATAGGAAAAACCCTTTAAAAAACGTACCTTTTTTAGGGGGTGTAGCTCCCTTTCATAGCATTTTTCGAAATACTTTTGTCTTAAAATTAAATACTCTATTAACTATTTAAATTGTACCTAACAATAACAATGAAACACTGTATAATTAACATGAAAAATTAATTCACAAAAATTTAAAATTAACTCATTAAAATAACAAAAAAACTAAATTTTTAACACTTATAACACTATATAACAAAGTGCTCAGCATTTCGGGGGGGGGGGGTTGAACCCCCTAAACCCTCCCCTTGGGTACGGCCCTGATAATAATGACCAAAAAAAGGGGAATTGATATTGATTTTGCCCAAATTTTGCGAATTAACAGTCAAAATCGTGAAAAATCACTATTATTGTCACTAAAACGACACTTTTACAGGGTTTGATATAGGAAAAAGTGCAATTGATAGAGTTTTTCCAAATTCATACGATGTAATAATAATAATAGTGACCAAAAAAAAAGGGAATTGACATTGATTTTGCCCAAAGTTTTCGAAAATTGCTCAAATTAACTGTCAAAATCGTGAAAAATCACAATTATTGTTGAAAAACCCTTATCAAAGTCACTTTCCCGTGCAATTGATATGGGTTTTCAAGTGGTTTCGTGTAGTTGCCCATTTCGCGGTTGTATGCCGTCTGGTGGCGTCGGCGTCGCGACGTCCTCTCGGCGTGAAAAGCGGCGCGGAATTGAGGGCGGCGATGGTCCGGCTAGTCGACTAAATCGAGACTTTGACAGGGTTTGATATACGAAAAAGTGCAATTGATAGCGTTTTTCCAAATTCAAACAATGTAATAATAATAATAATAATAATAATAATAATAATAATAATAATAATAATAATAATAATAATAATAATAATAATAATAATAGAGTTTTTCCAAATTCAAACGATGTAATAATAATAATAATAATAATAGTGACCAAAAAAAAGGGAACTGATATTGATTTTGCCTAATTATTTCGAAAATTGCTCAAATTAACAGTCAAAGTCACTATTATTGTTGGAAAACCCTTATCAAAGTCAGTTTCCCGTGCAATTGATACGGGTTTTCAAGTGGTTTCGTGTGGTTGTGCATTTCGCGGTTGTATGCCGTCTGGTGGCGTCGGCGTCGCGACGTCCTCTCGGCGTGAAAAGCGGCGCGGAATTGAGGGCGGCGATGGTCCGGCGTCGTCGACGTCGTTTTGCGCGCGCCGTTAGTGGGGGGATTCATCTCCTCTGATGCAGGAGGTGGAGGAGGAGGGATGTTTAGTCAGTGTTGGAGCGTCGCGTGTCGCTTTCGGTTCAGTTGGCCATGGTGGCGCGCAGTGAAAGCATGTTTGGTTGTTACGACAGTTACTCCTACCGATTATGGAGTCTAGCTAATGTGTGGAACACCTGCCAACGTGAGTACGAAATTTCTTTTGTTATGATTGGTTAGATACCTGAACGGTCTTGAGTTGATTGGACAGGTGGAAGGAGGAGGGGCTTCAAGCAACCTGTTCTATTGGACAGGTGCAAGTGGGCTTGGAAACGCGATGTTGACTTGATTTTTCGCACGCGATGGGTTGTGGGGGGAAACAAATGATTCATCATCAGTCGATAATGTAGAAATTTATTTTAATTGTTAAGTTTACGGAAACGTAAACGCACCTTAACTACGAAAACAGTGAAATGATAATTATTATTTGAAAATTACTGATGTTGCGTTACGTTGCGTTAAAATTACCCAATTTTGCGTTTAAACTGAACAAATGGCGTAAATCCGATTAAAATGTAAACGAGGCTTAATTAATAATATTTTCTTTAAAAATTGAAAATTTCAATTTTTAATACTAATAATAAGTACGCAACGAAAGGTCTATTTATGTAAAACTTAATAACGTAAAAAGCACTTGTTTGAATCTTGAAATATTTTTTTACGTCTACCGACGGGTCAGAGTGTAAAAAGAGCTTCAATTTTATGCTAGTTTATGGTTGTTGTGTGAAATTGTAAAGTTAAAGTATGTTTACACACACGCAACATAAGAATATTTTCTTTAAAAAAAAATAAAAATGTCACGTTGCGTTACGTTGCGTTAAAATTACCAAATCTTGTATTTATAGCGAACAAATGATCATATTTTTAAAGTAGAATTCGAATAAAATGTAAACGGAACTTAATTATCATTTTTACGCTACGTTAAGTTGCATCAAACACATATTTTCTTTAAAAATTGAAAATTTTGATTATTGAATAGTATTTTTCTAGATATAATACGTAACTAAAGGTTTATTTATGCAATACTTAATAACATAAAAGCACTTCCATAAATCCTAAAGTATTTTTTACGTCTATCGACAAGTAAGAGTGTAAACAGAGCTTTATTTTCATACTAAAGTCTTGTTTTTGCGTAACACAGAAGTAAAGTATTTTTTTTATGTCCACCGACAGGTCAGAGTGTAAAAAGAGCTTTATTTTTATGGTAAAACCTGAGATTTGCGTAACACTGATAGAGTTAAGGTATGTTTACACACACGCAACACAAATATTTTTTATCTTCTTTAAAAGAAAGGAAAAAAATTAGAAATAAAGCTTGGTTTAATCAAAATTGTTTAATTTACTCCATATACAAGGTATAGAGAGAAGTTTCATTTATTAATTTCTTTACACAGCTACGTTACGAAAGTGTAAACTGGCTTTATTTAGCATAAAATCAAACTTTTTGTGTTTCACGGTGTTGAAATTACGTTAATTAACTAATTTTTTTTACGTTTACCGACGGGCATATTGGTCAAGAATGTGAAGGGAGCTTAATTTTCGTAATAACGTTTTAATTTTACAACACAACAATGTAAGTAACTATAGGACTAAAGGTATGTTTACGCGCTAAATAATGAAATAAGAATGTAAAGCTTGTCTTACACTGTTTAAAATGATTTGTTTTATTCAGTGCAAATGTAAAGTGTGACCAGGGGTTTATTATCTATGCACGATTTGTATTACCGTTACGCTAATGAAAATGTGAATTGGCTTTATTGATCATAACGTAAAATAAATTTTACACTTTACAATACTGTTTTGTTATTAATAAAGCTTCATTTACACATATATTACATATACGTAAGGCTGCTTCTAATATAATCCTCAATTTTATGTATTAAAAACTTAAACTTCTTGACGAATGTAATTTCTAAAGGTCCGTTTAATACAACGTAGAAACTTAATTGTTATAATTTTCTACGTTTCCCGGCGGGTATAAAAGGCAGGACTGTGAAAGGGGCTTATTTCGCCTGTAAACTGTAAACAATTATTGGGCTAAAGGTGTGTTTAGAGATATTTAATTATTATAAAATAAAACTATTTTTTATATTTTTTACGTTACTGTTATGTTATTAATAAAGCTTCGTTTACACCCGATATTACATATACATAAAACTGCTTCTGCTGTAAAGCCTGATTTAGACATTATTATGATGTATTTTAAAATTCTTGACGAAATTAATTTTTAAACGTCCGCTTAATACCGTTTAAACGTAACGTAGTTGAATTTAGAAAATTGATTACGATTACGTTAAGACATTTTGAAGTGTGAACGGGACCTAACTTATATTATAATAAACAATTACGTTACCTTATGCTTACGTTGAAGTTTAATAATCGAATGTAGTTTAATGTTACACTGAGTCAACTAAAGGTCTGTTTATGCGATATGTAATTTGTGAGACTTAATTTTCATAGTTTTATCCCATTTGATTCAAACTAAAGGAGTGTTTAGATATACGTAACATAAGCAAACAAAGGACTAATTTAAATAGTGTTTCTGGCTATTTTTATTAATTTTAAATACACAAATCTGCAACTTTTGATCAAATTAATTTCTAAAGGTCACTTTAGTACCACGTAACGTAAGTGGTATTACGTTAAAGTTTATTCTCTTGTTGATATATTCTCTTTTTGAATTTTAAATAAAAAAAAAATGTTTTTACAAATATGTACAACAACGCAGTTAATCTCTATTACTATTACTGGTCTTGTAAAACCCACTTTAGTCTTAAAACCGCTTTATCCGATTTTTCGATTTAAACTAAATGTAAAATTAAACATAATTAAATACCTATAGAAAGTTGGTATTTACGTTATTTAGCATAAAGTCAAGATTGTGAAAGGGGCTTAATTTTGGTAATAAAGTTTTCATTAAACGTCACAAATGCAAAAACTATTAGCCTAAAAGTATGTTTAGGGATGCGCAACGTAGCACTCTTTGATACATTGATCGTAATTATAATCTTACGTTTAAAGCGAGTAAACCAATTAAATAAAGCTTGATTTAGGGAGTTCGCAATGGTTAGAGACTAAGAATATATAACCTTGATTCCATTTTATGTGTTTAAAGTTTATTCTCTTGTTGATATATTCTTTTTAAATGAAAAAAAAAGTTTTTAGAAATATACTACAACAGTTAATTTTTATTACTATTACTGGTCATGTAAAACCCACTTTAGCCTCTAAAAACCCGATTTATCCACTTTGAAATAATAATCCACTTGGCCAGGTATTCCATTGTCAAACCGACTTGTCAAATCGAAAATGTCACAACACCAGTTGAAATTTTGTTCTTTTGCAGTTTCCCCATTGACAAACGGCGTGAGTAAGGAAGGCGATGATCTCAACACCACCACCACGTCAAACGGCGACTATTACATCAAATGTCCGCAGTGTCAGAAAGGATGTCAGACATTTCATGCATTAAAAGAGCACATGGAGACATCACACGCAGAATTGACAGCAACGACGCCTGAAAATGGTCTTTTGACAACGACGCCGACGACGACGACGACGACATCCACACCCAATGCCGCCGTCTCGCCGACGTCGGGACCTGGAGGACCGTTTGGATGCTCGCAATGCACCACCTCCTTCGCCACCAAAGACCAACTGGACAAACACGAATTGCTGCATTCGCCTAATGCTCAAGTGGTAAGTGTGAATCGAGCTTTACATTTTTTTACGTTGCGGTTATGCTATTTTCAATAAAATAAAACATTGCAATTGCGCTATTTTCAATAATAAAGTCCACTTTAGCTTTGCGTTATGTTAAGAAATGACTAATCATTTCTTTCTAAGTTGTATAAATTTGATTATTACGTTATGTTATGTAAAATTTAATTTTACTAGATTGTTGTTTAAGACGTAAATAAGCAACTAAAGGTCTGTTTATGCGATAATTAATAACATAGGAAATATCTAGATTTGATGTGAAATCCTAAGTAGCTTCATTGTCATATTTACGTTATGTTACGTTGCGTTATGTTGTATAAAAATGAAAAAATTTGATTATCACGTTATGTTATTGATGGTAAGTGTGAACCGAGCTTTACAACCAATTTTTTACGTTACGGTTACGCTATTTTCAATAAAATAACACATTGCAGTTACATTATTTTCAATAAAGTCCACTTTAGCTTTGCGTTATGTTAAGAAATAACTAATCATTTGTTAACATTGCGTTACGTTTCTTTTTTATTATTGAATAGTATTTTTTAAGTCATAAATACCCAACTAAAGGTACACTTATGCGATACTTAATAAAACGTAGGAAGTACATTCGACATAAAATCTGAATAAAATGTAAACGTGGTTTCATTAACTTGTATGAATTTGATTATTACGTTATGTTACGTAAAATTTAATTTTAAAATAGTATTTTTTAAGACATAATCACACAACTAAATGTCTATTTATGCGATACTTAATAACGTAGGAAGTAGATTTGATGTAAAATCCTAATAAAGTGTAAACGTGGCTTCATTGTCATATTTACGCTATGTTACGTTGCGTTAAGTTGTATAAATAAGTAAAAAATTGATTATTACGTTATGTTACGTCAAATTTAATTTTGGAATAGTATTTTTTTTCAAAACATTTATTTTCATAGGTTTGCTAACGTTGATGTGTGAAATTGTAGAGTTAGGGTATGTTTACACACATGTAATATAAGAAGATTTTCTTTAAAAAAATAAGGAAATTAAAAATAAAGCTTGGTTTAGGAAAAATTGTTTTATTTACTCTATACACAAAATAAATATAAACAGAGGCTTAATTTACTATTTTCTATAACAGCTACGTTACGAAAGTGTAAACTGCCTTTATCTAACATAAAATCAAACTTTGTGATTCACGCTGTTCAAGTTACGTTAATTAGCTGATTTTTTACGTTTACCGACGGGTAAACAAGAGTGTGAAAGGAACTTAATTTTAGACACAATAATAATTAGCAATTAAAGGGCTAAAGGTATGTTTACAAGCTACATAAGCAAATAAGGAAATAACAATATAAAGTTTGTCTTACACTGTGTAAACTTTATGTAGGTACAAAATAAATATAAACAGAAGCTTAATTTTTTTTATAGCAGTTACGTTACGAAAGTGTAAACCGGCTTTATTTAATATAAAAAAAAACTTGATGATCCCCGTTGTTAAGTTACGTTAATTAACTGATTTTTTACGTTTACCGACGGGTAAACAATAGTGTGAAAGGAGCTTAATTTTCGGAGTAAAATATTAATTTTGCCTCACAATAATAGTGAGCAACTACAGGGCTAAAGCTATGTTTACGCGCTAATTAAACAAATAAGGGAATAACAATATAAAGCTTGTCTTACACTGTATAAAATGATTGTTTTATTTCATGCAAACATAAAGTGTGAAGACACGTTTATTTTTTCGGATTCGTGTTACCGTTACGTTAATGAAACTGTGAACTGGCTTTATTTATTTGTCATACAATAATTTTACACTTTTTACGTTACTTTTTTATTATTAATAAAGCTTCATTTACACATATATTACATATACGTAACGCTGCTTATAATATAAAGCCTGATTTAGACATTTTGTTTGTGTTTTCCCCAATTTTATATATTAAAAACTTGAATTTCTTGACGAAATTAATTTCTAAAGGTCCGTTTAATACAACGTAACGCAGTTAAATCTAGAACGTTAATTATTATAATTTTCTACGTTTACCGGCGGGTTTACAGAACATGACTGTGAAAGGGGCTTATTTCGCCTATAAACTGTAAACAACTATTGGGCTAAAGGTGTGTTTAGAGATACGCAACGTAACAATCTTGTCGTAACTTCAATTGATTATTCTGATTTTAATTACGACGTTGCGGTTACGTTTTTTGATAAAGCTTAATTCACAAGATACGTAGACAACCTTCTCTAACGTTAAGTTTTACGTTTAAAACTACTTAAATAAAGCTTGATTTACAAAATACGCAATAATTAGAGACTAAAAATATATTTTGGCTCGTTTTTTTCCAAAAATTGATACATTACGGCCCTGATATTATACCGGAAGTGATTAAATATCAAATTTAGCACTTTTTTCAAAAATTTTGCGTTTTTTGTGATTTTTTTCAATGTCAGAAATTTTTTAGGGTCTAAAATTTTCAATTTCCCGTCACTAATCCCTCACCTTGAAGCCCCCATTTTACGCCCCCACTCACATCTCATCCCCCTTGTTGAAACTTGAAACGTTTCATTGGTGGTCAGGTAGAAAGTTCAGCCATAACTTGTGACCGATTTTTATTATAACAGAATGTTTCTTTTCCCGCGGTAATAAAACCATAATATCTGAATGAATGTTTATAAAATTCTACCGTTTTTCTTTGTCACAATGATACGTTGGGAATCTTAGGTTTTCTTCGGTCCCGAATGATTCATGCAATTGAGGTGCGCATTTTTTTCATTGAAACGAATTTTTTTTTGCTCTAATTTTGCGACGATTTAATTTATTTCGACTAATTTATTCGTGTTGTTTACCGGAGTTTTGGAATAAATTGGAGGTCGTTAATTATAAGGACAGAGACGAGTAGTTCTTGGAAATGTTTTTAGTGAATAGGCGATACCTAGAATTATGTACAGATGTTCTTTTGGGTCGTAAAAGCCGAAAGAAATCGGTCGGAAATAACCTAAACAGTTGCCATTTGATCGATTTTTTTTGTCTAAACTGGGATACAAATTGTACAAATTGCTACCTTGACAAACATACCGACTTATGTAATTACAAAATTTGCAAATTACAACAACAAAAATCAAAACAAAGTATTAATTATTCTTTTAAAATTGCGTTAGTTAATTATTTGAGTTTAATAAATTAATTTGAGTTTTTTAGTTGAGAAACTAGGAATCAAAAAAATATAATTTTTTCTCCGTCGCTAAAGTTGATATTTTTTGGTTGAAACTCTAGAAATACCGTATTTAAGGCCAATTAAACACATTTTTAAAACTTCACTCTATCAATATTGGGCCATTTTGAATCAAAAAATTGCTCAGTACGAACCTGATACGACAAAATTTGCACCAAGTGTGTTTAAAGGACTAGTAATTTGGGTGCGTTTAAAAAAAAATGAAGTTTTTAAAGGGAATTTTAGCCCTCAAATTGTCAATTGTTGTCATTTTTATTGGTGAAGTTCAAAGCAAATTCTTTTTGGGTCATTTTGAATAAAAAAAGCTCAATGCGGCCCTGATATGGCTCCTATTACGACCCAATTTATACCAAGTGTGTTAAAATGATCAGTAATTTAGATGGAATAAGTGTGATTTTTAAAAAAATCAAAATTTTTAGTCAGTTTTAGCCCACAATTTGTCAATTTTGACTTAGCACCCCTACAAAAAAAATGGTCCAACTTTACTAAAAGTTGAACAATTTAATAAAATTTTCAACGTGGCTTTAGTTTGATCTATGTGATCCATTAATAGTGAAAAAAGCCAATTTTTTTCTCATTTCTTGAAGAAATTCAAAAGTAATAATTTTTGGGTTATTTTTAATCAAAAAATAGCTCAGTACGGCCCTGATTTAGCTCCTATTTTAACAAAATTTGCTATGTGTGTTTAAAGGACTAATACATAATTTGAAATAAGTGCTTTTAAAAAAAACAAAATTTTTAAAGTGGGTTTTAGCCCAGAATTTGTCAATTTTGGGGCTAGTTTAGTACCTCTACTAAAAAAAATGTTCCAACTTGACTAAAAGTTGAGCGATTTTAATAAAATTGTCAACGTGGCTTTAGTTTAATCCAAGTGATTCATTATTAGTGAAAAAAAGCGAATTTTTTTTCATTTGTTAGAGGAATGCAAAAGGAATTAATTTTGGGTTATTTTGGATCAAAAAATTGCTCAGTACGGCCCTGATATGACTCCTATTGTGACAAAATTTGCACCAAATGTGCTTAGAAGACTAGTAATTTTAATCTATGTGTTTTTAAAAAGAATTTCAAAATTTTTAAAGGAGATTTTAGCCCTTAATTTGTCAATTTTGGGACTAGCTTAGCACTTCTAGTCAAAAAAAGTTTTAACTTTGTTAAAAGTTGAGCGATTTTAATGAAATTTTCAACGTGGCTTTGATTTGAGTGATGTATTGTTGGTAAAAATGCAAAATTTTTGTCATTTTGTTGGAGAAATTCAAAACAATTTTTTTTTGGTCATTTTGAATCAACAAATTGCTCAATACGGCCCTGATGTGGCTTCAATTGTGACACAATTTGCACTAAATGTGTTTAATTGACTAGTAATTCGGAGTATGTGCTTTTAAAAATAATTTCGAAATTTTTAAATGGGGTTTTTGGCTCTCAATTTGTCAATTTTGGGACTAGGCTTAGCATCCCTACTAAAAAAAAGTTTCAACTTTATAAAAAGCGATTTTAATGAAATTTTTAACATGGCTTTAATTTGATTTTGGTAAAAAAACGCAAAAGTTTTGTCATTTTTGTTAGAGAAATTCAAAACAAATTCTTTTTGAGTCATTTTTAATCAAAAAATTGCTCAATACGGCCCTGATATGGCTCCTATTGCGATACAATTTATACCAATTGTGTTAAAAGGATCAGTAATTTTGAATAAGTATGTGCTTTTTTTAAAAATCAAATTTTTTTAAATCAATTTTAGCCCACAATTTGTCAATTTTGGGACTAGTTTAGTACCTCTACTAAAAAAAATGAGTGATTTTAATGAAATTTTCAAAATAGCTTTTCTATTATTGGTGAAAAAAGAGAAATTTTTGTCATTTGTTGGAGGAATTCAGAAAGAATTATTTTTGGGTCATTTTGAATCAAAAAATTGCTCAATACGGCCCTGATATGACTTCTATTGTGACAAAATTATATGTTTAAAAGACTAGTAATTCGGAATATGTGCTTTTAAAAAATTTTCAAAGTTTTTAAATGGGGTTTTTGGCCCTCAGTTTGTCAATTTTGGGACTGGGTTTAGCACCCCCGCTAAAAAAAATGTTCTAACTTTGCTAAAACTTGACCGATTTTGATGAAATTTTCAACGTGACTTTAATTTGGTCTAAGTGTGAGAAATTTTATCAAAATATGTAATTTGTAGCAAAAGCAAATTTGAAAAAAAATAAATGTGATTTGATGTTTTATTTGAGACACTGATAAAATTCACAATTTCGTTTAATGTTTTGTTTTTCGCTAGTCGGAGCAGGTGGACGTGCGTCATAACTAGACAGGTCGTCAAGATTTGAATTTAATTGGATTAGAGAAGACGCACAAAAAACACCCTTCGAGATTTGATAGTGGTAACAAAGAAGAGAGAATTTTCCTCTGGGTCACGTTCCAGAAATACACACCTTTGAATCGTCTAAAAATAAAATCCTTTTTTCTCATTTCGATTAATAATAACACATGCGACGGCATGTTGTCATCATAAATCCATTAAAATTTTCAAAAATAAATTTCGATTTTTCGACAGTCCAAGTGGAAGAAAAGAATTTCGTAAAAAGGCCAAAGTCTTAATAACTTGCAATTGCGAAATGATTGATTAAGGACTTTCATTAATATTAACGTCAAAAATTATACAGTCGACCTTTTTCGCAAGTCATTTATCATTTTTTAAACTCCCCCCCCTCTCCCTCCTATGCGTAATTAACACAGGAAAAACTAATCTAAAAACTAAAACAACGATAGATTCATGAAATCGAATCACCATTTATTTCACTTGTCAGTGAATCATTAATGAATCAACGGATTTCACTTGACGTCCCTCTTTCTTATCCTCCTATGACTGTTTTAATCTTAAATGGGGGTGAGGAAACGGAATAGATATCGAAATTTTTTTATGCATCATCCCTTTATATCGAACTGTTTTGTCTCTCGACGTGTTTATGACACAACAGGAGGTTGTAATTGTTTATTGCCGCACCCTTAACCTTTAAGTGTAGGTAGAGGGTGGCTATAAATAGGCGTGATTTTTCTACAAGTGAACAAACACGTTGTAAAAAAGTGATTTACAACCACAAAGACACATTTTGTGAATGGTGTTGTTCTCTTGAGCGATTTAGTTCGAAATTTCGGGGGAACCCCAAAAATGAGGCATTGTTCTGAATGGAAGACATATTTCGATTTAAATTCTCGAATCATTGACTGTTTTTTTAATTTTTTGCCTGCAATTATTAATGAAGTTGAACAATTTTTTAGTTGGAGTGCTAAGATAGCCCCAAAGTTGATAAATAAAAGCTAAAATCTCTATTAAAATTAAAAAAATTCTAATCAAGAACACATATTTCCAATGATTGGTTCTTTGTGTTAAGTTAGTGCAAATTTTGTCACAGTAGGAGCCATACTGAGTAATTTTTTTATTCAAAATGGCCCAAAAATAATTTCTCCAACAAATAAAAATTTCTCTTTTTTACCGAATTTTTTCACTTAGATTAAACTAAAACCACGTTGAAAATTTCATCAAAATTGACAAATTGTGAGCTAAACACCACTTTAAAAATTTGATTTTTATACTTATTCCAAATTACTGTTCATTTTAACACATTTGGTATAAATTGTGTCACAATAGGAGGCATATCAGGGCCGCAATGAGGAATTTTTTGATTCAAAATGACCCAATAATAACTCTTTTGAAATTTCTCCCACAAGTGAGAAAAATTTGGTGTTTTTTTTCACAAAATATGGATTACTTA
>NW_025401050.1:10931800-10937318 GCF_015345945.1 Tribolium madens
ATCAAATTAAAGCCTCGTTGGAAATTTCATGAAAATCGCTCAATTTTTAACAAAGTCAGAAATTTTTCCTAAGCCTAGTCCCAAAATTGACAAATTGAGGGCTAAAAACCCCCTTCAAAAATTTGGAAATTCTTTTTAAAAGCACATATTTCAAATTTCTAGTCCTTTAAATACACTTAGTGCACATTTTGTTACAATAGGAGCCATATCAGGGTCGTACTCAGCAATTTTTTGATTCAAAATGGTCCAATAATAACTCTTTTCAAATTTCTCCCACAAGTGAGAAAAATTTGGGTTTTTTTTTCACAAAATATGGATTACTTATATCAAATTAAAGCCTCGTTGGAAATTTCATGAAAATCGCTCAATTTTTAACAAAGTCAGAAATTTTTCCTAAGCCTAGTCCCAAAATTGACAAATTGAGGGCTAAAAACCCCCTTCAAAAATTTGGAAATTCTTTTTAAAAGCACATATTTCAAATTTCTAGTCCTTTAAATACACTTAGTGCACATTTTGTTACAATAGGAGCCATATCAGGGTCGTACTCAGCAATTTTTTGATTCAAAATGGTCCAATAATAACTCTTTTCAAATTTCTCCCACAAGTGAGAAAAATTTGGGGTTTTTTTTCACAAAATATGGATTACTTAAATCAAATTAAAGCCTCGTTGAAAGTTTCATCAAAATCGCTCAATTTTTAGCAAAGTTAGAATTTTTTATAAGTAGTCCCAAAATGGACAAATTGAAGGCTAAAACCCCCTTCAAAAATTTCGAATTTTTTATAAAGCACATATTCCAAATTACAAGTCTTTTAAATACACTTAGTGCAAAGGTAGTCACAATAGGAGCTAAATCAGGGTCGTACTCAGCAATTTTATAATTCAAAATGTCAAAAATCAAAATTGTGTTTTTTTTTTCACAAAATCTGAATCACTTAGTTCAAGTTAAAGCCTCGTTGAAAGTTTCATCAAAATCACTCAACTTTTAGTAAAGTTACAACATTTTTTTTAGTAAGGGTGCTAAACTAGCCCCAAAATTTTGCCAAAATTGGGCTAAAATCATCCTTGAAACGATTCTAAAAATCATTTTATTGTCAATAATCATAAGGTTTGACAACTATACATATCTAGTGCTCATTTTGTATGGCTAGAGACTAGAGGGCATTTTTCGAAATCAAAAAAAGTCCAAAAATGATTTAGCTCCGATTGCTTTGAAAATCGAAATTTGTGTGTTTTTCGCCTTGCTGAATGATAGTATTGTGTTTTTTTTTGTGAATTTTTATTTTCATCGCGATCAATCACCTCATTCGCCTCGTGTAATTATTAAAACAATTCGGTGAGCGTGTTAACGAAGGGTAATTTTTGTGCAGCTGTATGTGAGAGAGGACAAAACAATTACTCATCTTATTACCGATGTTACGTAAACACAGTAATTGACCTCAAAGCCCTTATGGCCTTTCCATTAATGTGAGTCAAACAGCTCGAGGAGAGGAGAGATCTCAGAGACGACCAGTGGCTTTTAATTAATAAACACACAACATTCAGTGACATTTGACACGTGAAGATCATGTGAATAACGACGATCGAATCGGTAATCATAATAATGAAGCTTGTTAAAAGTGACTTGAGACTTGGAGAATTTCTCTACTACAACACTTGATTAGATTTAATTTAATTTCGGTGAAACTCGCACTTATTTTCTAACTGGAATTATTTTAAGAACTCCAAGTTTCTTTGTGTGCTTACTAAAAATAAAATAGGATCGTAAAAAAAAACGAGTAGTTTGTTACGGATTAAAGCACACATTTGAAATTAATTGGCCGCATACGTGGTGGTAATTAAATTAAAATACCAATTCGTAATTATTAGAAAACTTAAGAGCTTTTACGTAATCGATAAATGAAGCTAAACTACCAACACAAAATTAAAATTGTGTCAAAAACAAAAGAAACAAAGCAAGAAAATTTCTTTAATTAAGACAAATTTCAGTAAAAATTGAGCTTTTTTGAAAAAAGCAAAATCTTGTAGAACTTTTTTGAAAAAAATTTGGTAAAAACGCCATCTGAAAATGTCAAAAATAGCAAAAAATATTGTCAAAAACAAAACTTAGATCTATGTGGTCAAGTGCGTCTCTTAATTGAAAAATTGTCAAAAACAGCAATAATTTATATAAAAAACGACAATAATATTTATCAGAAGCATAAACCGTTTCAAATTGTGAAAAACAGCAACAGTCGTTACAAAAAAAAAACAAAAGTCGTAGGTAAAACTCATTTTGAATTTTAATTACACCATGTTAAAATATCAAAAACAGCAATAATAATTTGTCAAAAGCATAAAACTATTAAAAATTGCTACAAAAACCTTCTCAAATTATCAAAAAAAAAGTGTTGTCACAAACGTCAGGAACGTAAAAACTAATAATAAACACTTAAGTAAACATGCAGTGTCAAAACAGCAATAATCGTTGTCAAAAACACAAATAAACTCTAAATTTTTTCAGTCAGGTGCAACTTTCAATAAACAATTTAGTAAAAAATGGCAAAAATAACAATAATAATTTGTCAAAAGCATAAAACAATTTAAAAAAAAATTGCTACAAACAACTCAAAGTGTCCAAAACAACAATAATAAAGATAACAATACAACATAAAAACAACACAGTCAAATGTCAAAAACAGAAACAACCGTCCGTCAAAAACGTAATAGAAAAACAATTTGGTAAAAATGTCAAGAATAACAAGAATAATTTGTCAAAAAAGCATAATACAATAAAAAATTGCTATATATCAAATTGTCAAAAACAAAAGTAATCGTAAAAAACACAGACAAATGTCAAAAACAGAAACAAAGGTTAGAAACCTTAAAACGTAAATTTATTTACTCTTAGTAAAAACTTTACTAAACATTCAGTCTGAAAATGTCAAAAACAGCAATAAGCATTGTCAAAAACATTGTCAAAAACACAAATAAACTGTAAATTTCTTCAGGCATGTGTGACTTTTAATAAACAATTTGGTAAAAAATGTCAACAATAAAAAGCATAAAACAATTAATTGTCAAAAACAATAACACTTTGTCAAAAATACAGTCAAATGTCAAATCCGAAACAATCGTTAAAAACATAAAAACCGAAATTTTTATGACTTTAGCAAAGACTTTAATAAGCACAAAGTCTAAAAATATTAAAAAACAGCAAAAATTGTCGTCAAAGACATAAAAACTTCAAATTTATTTAATTATGTGCTACTTTTCATAAACAATTTGGTAATAAATGTTAAGAATAGCAATCGTAATTTGTCAAAAAAGCATAAAGTAGTTAAAAAATTGAAATTGTCAAAAACAGTCAAATATCAAAAACAGAAACAAACGTCAAAAACGTAAAAACCGTGAATTTATTTACTCATGTATGACTAAACATGCAATCTAAAAATGTCAAAAACAGCAATAATCATTGTCAAAAACACAAATAAACTGTAAATTTCTTCAGTCATGTTCGACTTTTAATAAAAAATTTGGTAAAAAAAATCAACAATAACAAGCATAAAATAATTAATTGTCAAAAACGCAGTCTAAAAATGTCAAAAATAACAATAATTGTTGTCAAAAACACAGTCAAATGTCAGAAACACAAACAATTTATTTGAAAAAATTGGCACAAACACACTAGAAATATCAAAAAGAGAAAAAAATAATAGTCAAAAACATTATTTTCCAGTCCTGTAAGATCTGCAACAAAACCTTCGCCAATGTCTATCGCCTCCAACGTCACATGATCAGTCACGATGAGAGTGCCGTACTACGCAAGTTCAAATGCACCGAATGCGATAAGGCCTTCAAGTTCAAACACCATTTGAAGGTAAGTCCTATTAAATTTTTTCGAATTTCTCTCTCTCAAAAAAAAAAATAATCCTCTCAACAGGAACACATTCGAATCCATAGTGGCGAAAAACCCTTCGAATGTCCCAACTGTGGTAAACGTTTCTCCCACTCAGGATCCTATTCTAGTCACATGACATCGAAAAAATGCCTCGTGATGAACTTAAAATTGGGCCGTGCACGTCCAAACACACCCCAAAATCATCATCGTCCAATCAAACGTTCAACAACAAATAATAACATCACAACAAGTCCAAATCACAATACTTATCTTCCAATTCTTCCCAAATATTCCGAATTCCTTCAACCACCATTCTATTTGGCACCACCCATAACCCCATATTTGGGGCACATCTTCGAACAATTGCAACGACCACCACCCCCACCACCACTAGACGATTTCAACAACACCACTCAACCAATCAAAATCGAAGAAGAGGCCAAATCGTGTACTTCAAGTGATTTAGTGATGGATGAGGAGGAAACGAAAGAAGATGGGGGTACCACCGCCCCCAATGGAGACTTGGAGGCGGTAAAACGCATCCTTGAAACTGTCAACGCAACTGTAACCAAACAGTTGTTACAGGCAAACATAACGAAATTCTCATCGGAATCATCATCAAGTGACAACTCTTTGGGACATTCCCCTAAAATCACTCCAACCAATGATGGTGAATGTAGTGAAGGTCTTGCTGCAAAACTTGAAGATTGTGTAACAGTAAAAGAAGAAGAAGAAGAAATTGATAGTGAATCTGTCACAACTACAGATCATGTCTCGGAAGATGGCCGTAAAGTTCGTGTACGTTCGTTAATCTCCGACGAACAATTGAAAGTACTCAAAGACAACTATGCGTTAAATCCACGACCAAAACGTGAAGATTTAGAGAAAATAGCCGATTTGATTGGTTTTCCAGTGCGTGTTGTACAAGTATGGTTTCAAAATACACGTGCACGTGATCGACGTGAAGGGCGCCTTATACAGGTGCCCTATAGTCCGGCCCTGAGATACCCTTTGGTGCCTTCCTCCTCACTCACCATAACATCTTACAATGAACAACCGTTAGATTTGTCAACGAAACGTGGACCACCATCATTGGATGATTCCTCACCAGGTAGTTCCCCCCCTCCACGACCAGAATGTGTCGATGAAGCTGTTAATTTAACACATAAATCACCATCGCCCATTGATTTTAATAATAGTAGTAGTCGATTGGCCCAAATTTTAGCACAACCGAAATTATCAATGGGTATGGGTTTGGTACCAATGGAACAATGGGATTTACCCAGTTTGTCACAATTGATTACGAATCGTTTGAATAGTTTAAGTCCGAAGATTGAAGAAGATGAGAAGAGGAGTAAAGTGTCACAATATGTTTTGAAGGGTTTAGGAAGTCCGATTTTGGGTGGTGGAGGAGGTGAGGGGGAGATTGAAGGGCAATTTAGTTGTGATCAATGTGATAAGGCGTTTTCGAAGCAGAGTTCATTGGCGAGGCATAAATATGAGCATTCAGGTAAGGGATTAATTTGATTGGTTGAAAATTTAAGCGGGAAATTCAAATTTTGGAAGCTTGGAATTTTTTTTACACAAAAATTAAATAAAATTATTAGAATTTTGGTTTTTGAAAGGCCAGAATCTTAATT
>NW_025401050.1:10937847-10938483 GCF_015345945.1 Tribolium madens
AAATTAGATTTTGTATTTTAAAATAATAGAATTATTAGAATTTTGGTATTTGAAAGGCTGGAATCTTAGTTAAAAAGTTAAACAAAAAAATGTTTTTTTTTAATTATGTGCCGTGATTTCTTTTAATTATAGACAAAAACTTTGGAAAATATTAAATAATTAATTTTTGCCTTTTTTAACCGTTGTTTACTCAAAATGTACACAAAAATTACGTTTTGTAACTTAAAATAATAAAATTATTAGAATTTTTGTATTTGAAAGGCTGGAACTTAGTTAAAAAGTTAAACAAAATTTGGTTTAGTTTTTTATTTTTTTTATAAATAAGTTTAATTATGAATAAATTCTGCGTAACTTTGGGCCGTTTTTCCCCCATTGACGCCGAAAAAGTAAGGTTATGTAACATCAACATCCCAAAAAATAAACAAAAATACTCCAAATTGTTAATTTTCGTAGTTTTTTGCCATAAAAACGCTCAAAATGCAATTAAAAAACTCAATTTTGCGATTTTCTGGGATTTATCATAATTTTTAATCCATTTTTGAGGTGCAAAACCTGTTTGAAGAAATGCTTCAGAAATGCAGAAAAAAAGATAAAATCTTAAAAACATATAGACAAAAAGATAAAATCTTCGTTTTT
>NW_025401050.1:10939023-10945632 GCF_015345945.1 Tribolium madens
AGGTGCAAAACCTGTTTGAAGAAATGCTTCAGAAATGCAGAAAAAAAGATAAAATCTTAAAAACATATAGACAAAAAGATAAAATCTTCGTTTTTATATCAAAAATTTSGCATTTTTTAGTCAAAATTCTCAAWTTTTTTYATGAATTCAGAATTCCAAATGCAACRTTCTGATTGGTCGAAATAATCGTAACTTCAGACACGGACCAATCACAGTCTTGCTCTTGGAATCTCAAGTTCATTGACGCAACATTAGAAAAAAAAAATACAAAAAGGACTCGCAAAAACTTAGATTATGTAACAAAAAAAAAACAATTTTGGTTTAGTTTTTTATTATTTTTTTATAAATTAGTTTAATTATGAATAAATTTTGCTTAACTTTAAGCCGTTTTTTCCCTCATCGACGCCGAAAAAGTAAGGTTATGTAACATCAACATTCCAAAAATAAACAAAAAATACTCCAAATTGTTAATTTTCGTAGTTTTTTGCCATAAAAGCGCTCAAAATGTAATTAAAAAACTCAATTTTGCGATTTTCTGGGATTTATCATAATTTTGAAACTGACAATTAAAAAAAAAATGAAACGATAGTTTCAGTGTTATTTAACACTGTGTTAGTAATTTCCTCGCCTAAAATGTTACTAAAATCGTAAATTGTAATTATTGAGTGACAGTTTTGACATTTATTTATGTTGGTAGCACACATGGCGGTAAATTTGAATCGCATGTTATTTTTTCAGGTCAAAGGCCCCACAAATGCGACGAATGCCCCAAAGCCTTCAAACACAAGCACCACTTGACCGAACACAAGCGTCTCCATAGTGGTGAAAAGCCATTTCAGTGTGTGAAATGTCTGAAACGTTTTTCACATTCTGGGTCATACAGTCAACACATGAACCACCGATACTCCTATTGCAAGCCCTACAGAGAGTAGATGGGGGCCCCAAACCGGTCCCAGTACTTAGAGACTTGTACCACACCTCTTGCCACGCAAATTCTAATGTAAATAGTATTTAAAAAAAAAAAGAGAGTTTATAATTGGTTTTGAAAAATACTTGTCTGGTACCTGTATAAAAATACTCAGCAACTCGTATACAGTTTTGTGCCAGCAGAATCACAGTCTTCCACCTGTGGGTGGGGTGGTAGGGGGGCACCAATCGGATGTGCAATGCCGTAGTTGAGTTATTGTGATTGGAATATTTAAAATATTTTTTTATTGTAGATAATGTAAAATAAAAAGTGTTGCTTTCGAAGTGCCATATAGCCTTTGTGTGATTGTAGATTGGTTTCGGAACATCGATATTGATAGTTTAATATGCCTTTAGTTGATAAACAGTACAATAAGGGGGCGTTTCATGACAATACGTAGTAACCAAACAATACAATGAACAAATGGTGCAACTCGTTACTCACTTTTATAATAAGCTAGCATTTAAAATAACAGCGGTGATTGAGTTACCAGGTTTTAGAGTACTTTAATGAAAGAAACCATTCCAAATTGTGTACCTAAGATTATTGATTATTTCCAGCGTGTGACTAAAGGATAAGATTTATTGTTGACAATAATGTAGCCATTTGATATAAACCTATTTACTTAGTACTGCTAATGTTAATTCATAAAGTAGCATTTATTAAAGAATTCTCAAGGTATGTGAGACTTTTCGAATATTAAATATGTATACAACATTATATGATATTAAAGGAATATAAATTTTAATAATTACTTAAGATATTCTACGATTTCAGTGTATAGCTATTTCTGTACATATTCAATGTTTCTCTCTCTTTCTCTTTCTCTTCATTTTCTAGTGCATGTCCTCTCTTTCTATTATCGTAATTAGTTCTATTTTGCAATATTGTTGTGTGTAATATTTTTATTTTATTTGTTAACTAAATGTAAATTTTTTACCATTACCATGGCTAGTATAACCAAAGATTTTGTAACATATTAGTTTATTATTTTTGTTTTCATTTAAATGTCCAATTCACATTCTTTTTGTTATAATTATATTTTTTTACTTTCTAGATTGTCTCTTGTAAAAATGGTGATTATAAAGTATGTCTGTGTCAAATTCTATTATGAAAAGTTGGAAATTGTATTTTACTCGATACAAATAAACTATAAATTGCCATCATTAAGACTTTCTCTCACCGGAAATTCACTTTTTCCCCTGACTTATGCAACCAATAATCCACCTCCAATTAAAAACTCGTTCAAAATTAGATTTTGTATTTTAAAATAATAGAATTATTAGAATTTTGGTATTTAAAAGACTGGAATCTTAGTTAAAAAGTTAAACAAAAAAATGTTTTTTTTTAATTTTGTGCCATGATTTTTTTTTTAATCATACACAAACTTTGGAAAATATTAAATAATTGGTTTTGGGCTTTTTTAACCGTTTTTTACTCAAAATGTACAAAAAAATTACATTTTGTAACTTAAAATAATAAAATTATAAGAATTTTGGTATTTGAAAGAATGGAATCTTAGTTAAAAAGTTAAACAAAAAAAAAATGTTTTTTGTTTAATGTGCCATGATTTCTTTTATTTATAGACAAAAACTTTGGAAAATATTAAATAATTAATTTCGGGCTTTTTAACCTCACCGACGCCAAAAAAAATGGAACAAAAATACATAAAAAGCACAATTTTGGAGTTTTTTACTTGGAATAACCACTAGTTTGTTTAAAAATCACTAAAAGCAATAATGACCAATTTTTGCAGCTATAAAATAATAAAATTCTTTTAAATTTTTTGATTTAAGATAACAAGATCTTCAAATTTTGTTATTTAGGAGTGTTTTTAAGGTAAATCCCCTCAAAATTTACAAGTAAACTATAAATTGCCATCATTGCAATTTTCTCGTTCCAAAAATGCATTTTTCTTATGCAACCAGTAATACTGTGAAAAAAAATTATACAACACGCATAAAAAATTACGCAAATTGTACTTTTCTTGATGCAAATAAACTACAAATTACTGTGGTTGTGACTGTTTATAAAAAAAATAAGTTTTTTACTTTAAATTTAAAACCGGCTTATGCAACCAATAATATAGCATCAAAAAAATTTGAAAAACTACAACTTCGTAACTTTTCTTTTAAATTTAACAAAATGAGACTACTTTTAAAACAAAAAAAGTGTTCTACTAAAAATTCCTGTTTTTTAAAACTATTACAAATAAATTACATTAACGAAAACGTGAAATTTTGAAACCTGTTTTAACAAAAACCAAGGCTCAAAAACACCTTTTTCGACTTAAAAAAACCGGAGACTTAATTCTAGACAATTAATCTAACAATTCCGCTCCGTTTTAAAATTGTAATCAAATTTCGATTTTTAGCAATTTTTTTATTTCTTATTTAGTTTCCCTTTAAAAATCCAAACAATGCTTTTCTTAATGCACAACAAATCGGTGCTTTAATTTATATCCAATTTGTGGGCCTAGAAATAACAAAAACTGTCTTTTTTTGTAAAAAATTAATAAAAAAGCTATTTCGACAAAAATAAGGTTTAAAGAAACACGAATACAAACTCTAGATTCGTAAAATAATCTACGCAATCCAATTACGTTGAAAAAACCCCAAAATTCCAAGTTTTTCAGAAGTTATAAGAAAATTTCAATTCAATTTCAAATGTTTTTCACCAATTGCCATCTTATTTACCACTCAAAAACTACAAATTATACGTTTTCTGAGTCTAAATCACGTCGAAATCATAATAATATAAACATTGTGACACTTTCTTAAGCAAAAAAGCGTTTTTTTAGCAAAAAGTTTCTACAAAAAAAAGTTGGGTTATGTCACATCATCAAAAAGTTTTACTCATTTTTCCGGAAAATTGACACTCGGGGAAACACAAAAATGGCAAGTTCTTATGTAAAATGTCTCAGAGCCCAATTCAGGTAAAAAAACCCTGAAAATTCCAGGAGTTACGAGATAACCGTTTTGACCAATTTTTTGCAAAACACAAGCTTTTTGCACAAAAAAACCTGTTTACGACGCAAAATGGGGCAAAGGCTTCGTTCTTGTCCAATTATCACCACAAAAACAGGCATTAACGTAAAAAATCGAGCAAAAAAGTGAGGTTACGTAACCTAAAAACAAAAACTTCAATTTCGTTATTTACACAGTAATTACCAATGTTTTCGATTAAAATAGCCCAAAACTGGATTCAGGGACACTAATTTCGCCCCAAAATTGATGTAAATCCCATCAATTTCGAGCTTGGGTTTGTTTTATCACGTCCAATTGAAACGGCCAAAAAGAGCGCCACGTTTGAAATAAATCAGTCATGTGATTGGCTCAGCCAATCAAAACTGCCAGACAAACCGCCACATTTGAAATAAATAATTTTATTGAAAACAATTAATTTACAATAGATAAGCTGATAAATATTGGTAAAATACAGTTAAACTAAATATAGGGCTCTGACCAGTATTTAATAGTACTCGTAGTGTACAAATTCGCCTTGACCTTGGACCTCAATTTGATATCTTTCGGTTTTAGCATACTTTTGTGGTTACTGAGGAGTCTCGAGGGGGTTAAAATGGCCTTGGAGCTCAGCCCCGTGCACTCCAAGAAGTGTTCATACGTCGGTTGAGTCTTCAATTCAACTGAACTCGCGTCCAAATCCTCGGATTTCGCCTCGTCCACATTGTACTCCTCAATCTCACACTCGTCGAGTTTGAACTCCTCAAAATTCTGACTCAAATCAAAATCCGGTTTTTTCTCCTCCTCCTCCTCAAATTGTCGTCGAATTTCCGACAAAGTTTGATTATTAAAACCGGAAATGAGACTCGAAACTGACGTCCCCATGACAATGGAACGTCGAGGAGACTCAAATTTTTTATTTTTCAAAATTTGCGAATTATTTTTAACATAGTTATCGTGACTGATCCTCTCTTGTTTCTCCTCCTCGTCGGGGATGAGGATTTCGGACACTTGGGGGAGTTTGGGGATACTCGCGAGTTGCATATTTATTTTTTCCACGCATTTTTTCACGAGATTTTCGTCGTGCTTTTTGCTCTTTGTGATGACGTCCTGGGAGTTGGGGGGGTTGATTTCGGCCACGACGGCGATCCTCCTCCCCACAGGGGGGAGATTGAGTTCGGAAATGGAGCAATAGTCGGGCTCCGACTCCGCACTTTCACTCTTTTGAGGTTTGAATTTGAGTGTCAAGTTGGCGGGTTTGGGAGGGAGGGCTGGAGGAGGAGGCTTCTTTTTGGGGAAACTCTCCGATTTACTCAAAATCTGCTCATAATCGTTGCTATAGACACTTTGAGGGGTTTCGTAAAAATTGGGGATTTTCTGAATTGGGGTTTCGTAATACTCGACATTTTCTTTAGTTAAAGTCACACTTTTCGTTTCCTCATCCTCAAATTTGACTTTTTTGAGTGATTTTCGTTCGGTGTTTGGCGTTTTTGGAGGTGAATTGATATTTTGTAGTAGAATTTGATTCATGCATTCCAAGACCGGATTATTCCGGTATAAGTCCCTTTGTTCATCATCATCCGGATCACTAGCACTCGCATACCAATTATTATTGGTTTCCTCACCCTCAAAAACCGGAATTGACTCACTAATTTTTGTTTTCTTCTCCTCGTCGCCACTCAAATCACTCAAATTGTCATTTAGCACCTCAAAGAAACTCGTCCGGTGCTGAAACATTTTCAGTTTCAGCTCGCCTTTCGCCTCGTCGGTGGAGATGGACGCGTAGAGGTCGCTACTCGAGTCCACATATTCGGAACTGCTGTCCAAACTCTCCAGATTTGGACTTGCGCTGCTGTAGTACTGATTGCAGTTTTTGCAGTATTGATTCGCGAGGAGTTTTTTGATTTCAGTGCTTTGTTTGTGGATGATGTAGTCCTTTTCTTTCAGTTGGTGGCTGATGAATTTCTGTTCTTGTTTCAGGCGGGATTCGAAGATGATGAGGGCGCGGAGGACTTTGGCGAGTTGGTTGTCTCGAAGGGCCTTTTCGTTTTGGTATTGGAGGTCTTTTTGTTGGAGTTGGAGGGTGTATTCGGTGACCAGTTGGCGGCAGCGTTTGGTTTGGAGTTTGAGGGCTTTTTGGACGATTTCGAGTTCGGAGCGGATGGACGCGATTTGGGCCTCGCTGGACGCCATCTGGAAGGAGAAGAAAATTAAAAACTAAACTAGAGTTGCAAAAAATGGCAAAAATAATAAATAAAACAGTTTAGAAAAAAATGTCGAATATTAAAATTGTTAAAAATAGAATTGCTTATTAAGAATTTAAAAAACAAAGAAAAAGAAAAGGAGTAGAATACAAAGTGTAAATGAAGAAGTAAAAAAATCATAATTAAAATATAGGAAAGTGGTGAAAAGTTAAAAAACGAAAGTGAATGCTTAAAAATAAATACAATGGTAAAAACGTAGAAAAAAACTGGGAATGGAAAAAATTAAAAAACAAAAACTATATTTTTAGTTACAAAAGTTTACAAAAAATGTAAAAGAAGGAAAAAAAAGAGAAAATAGAATACAAAGTAAAAAAACCCCTAAAAATAAAGCAGATAAAATAATAATAATAATAATATATTTTAGTTGTATTAATAAAGAAAAATAAAAATAAAATAAAAAATGTAAGAGTAAAGA
>NW_025401050.1:10947151-10957083 GCF_015345945.1 Tribolium madens
CAAAATATTAGTTAAAAAAATAAAAAATTATAAAAACACAATTGTTTATTGAGAAATAAAAAAATAATAAAAGAAAGAAAATAAAGAGTACAATAACAAGTAGGAAACAAAAATAAGGTGCAAATAAAAAAGTAAAAGAATCAAAATTAATGAATAATAAAACGATAACACAGTAAAAGCAAGAATAAGTAACAATTGGAAGAAAAACCGTAAAAAAACTAAATCTCCAAACTAAAATTCAGAAATCATCAAAAAAATTAGTCATCGTAAAACACCGTAAAAAATTTAATTAAAAATTGAATAATAGATAACAGTATATGAAAGATAAGAGATTAAGAGATAATTAACACAAAAAAGGGATAAAAAAGTTTAAAATAAATAAAGTAAACTAAAAAAATTATTGATTAAATAAACAGCAATAAAAAGTAGGAAAACTAAAGTAAACAAGATAAATAATTTTGAAGTTAAAAAGAAACACAAAAAAAGATTTTATCAGAAAATCACGCAAAAACATCAATCACACCTAGAAAACTAGCTTAGAATTGCATTCTCTTTATTTTCGAGTATTACTCCACCAACATTGTCGAAATTTTCATCGAATTCCAATCTCTCACTCTCCAACCTTGAAATCGGTATTAGTTCTAATAAAACTCGTTTCGATGCCCATAAAAACCGCCTTCAGGAATGTCTCACACACACCAAAACCACAAATTATGTATTCTCTCACGCGGGAAATTCAAATCTCGCTTTCCCTAACCCGGTATGCAAAGTGAAAGGTCCACCCTTTTGCCATCATCACACACAAAAAACCTAATAGCTGATTAAGCAGAACAGCATTCCAAACATTTCAGAGGATTGAGACGCGTGCGCCGTCCCCTTGACCGAGAGAAGACTCTCACACAAATTCAAATTTTCAAATTTCGCGCCACTTTTTACGCAAATTTCGAGGTTAAAACGCGTCACGTGACGCGCCATTTGACTAATAAATTTATTTTTTTCGCGACCCACAATCGCGTTATCTTATCTTTCGACAATTGATCGATCACGTGACCCGTAAGTGAGCCATGACAAGCCGTAGGTTATGACCGGCCTACTTTGTCGTTTTTTCGGAATTTGCCGCAAGGCACCACTTGGGGACCTCTCCTTTCTCATGTTAATTCTAATCAAGTGTGAGTCAATTGTTTCCGTTTCAGCCAATTAAAAACAATCATTCTAATTGATAAGCACACTGTTAGGGTTAGTCACATGAATTTTATTGACTTGTTTTGTCATGCAAATGTGAGTGATAAGGAAAAAAAATGGTTAAACCATTTCCTTGTTGATAATACCACAGGAAAAAGTCCAATGAACTGTATCTAGATAGCTGGGGTATGTCAAAATGGCGCCGATTTTTACATATGGATGTCTTGAGGCTATGGTCGAAACAAGTTTCGGTTAAAAATAACGTTTTGTGACCAACTTTTCAACAACTTTCTATTTAATTATTGGTACGGATCGGGTTAGCCTTGGCTATATTTGATAACAATGTCTTTGTCTCGGGCTTAACCCATATGGGAGTGTTGCGAAATGAGGGTTGAGAAAGGTTTCCTCATACCTAAAGTGGGCGCGGGCTGACTTGCAATATTAAAAAAAAAAACAGTTGGTAGCAATGATTTTAGTAAGGTTGGTAGTAATAAAAAAAATGTACACTTAAATTATTGTTTTAAAAGTTGGTAGCAGTGATAAAATGTGTTTATTTTGCTTCTACTTATAACAAGTCTATTAAAACACTCATTTTAGTATCTAAATAATAGTTTTTAATGAAAATTATATATTGCATTGCAACTATGCAAAAATTGTGATTAAAACACGCATTTGAGTGTTAAAACAGCCATTAAAACACTCATTTGTTTTTTAAAACTTATTTTGTAAAGTTGGTAACAGTCGTGAAAAATAGCAAAAAAAGTTATTAAAACACTCGTTTGAGTGTTGAAAAAGCCATTAAAGCACTCCTTTTAGTAGCAAAGTTGGTAGCAATAAAAATTATATAAAAGAAATCTATTTTGGGCTTATAACACTACAAAAAAAACGTTTTTATGGTTGGTAGCAGTGTTAAAAATTACAAATGGTCAACTAAGATCTCAATGTTACCAACCGTTTGGAAATTGTGGTAAAAATGTAACATTTCAAGAAAAAAGTCTATTAAAGCACTCATTTTCGAGTTTGTAATCTTAAAATGGAAACAAAAAATTTAGAAACAAAAAATTACAAGTTTTGACTCATTTATGACCCAAAAAGTGTTTTTTTTTGTCAGTTATCAAAATAACTTGTTCAAATATTTTAAATATTAAAAAAAACAGTTGTTAGCAATATCTATGATACAAAAAACGACACTGTTACCAACGTGTTAACATTTTTAATAAAAATAAAAGTCATTTTGGGTGCTAAAAAGACTATTAAAGCACTCACTTTTTCTAAAGTTGGTAGTAGCCTCAAAATTGTCAAAAACAAACATAAGTAAATTGGTAAAAAAGCACTATTTTTTTGTACTTAGCATTAAATTAATCATTAAAACACTCATTTTTATTACATTTTTGTAAAGTTGGTAGTGATGTTAAAGTTACCAAATTGATATAAAAAAATGTACAAATTTGCATTTTTTCATTTTGCATCTATAACAAGTCTATTAAAGCACTCATTTGGGTAAATAATTGATAGTTTTTAGTAAAAATTACAGTTTGCATTGCTGCCAACTATGCAAAAATTATAATTAACAAACGCATTTGAATGTTAAAGCGCTCATTTATTTTATTATTTATTTTATTTGGGCCTAGCTGTCCACCAACTAATAAAAATAAAAAAGAAACAGTTTAGAAATAAAAAAAATCGTTAAAAAGTATTAAAATTGTTTATTAAACAATAAAATAATATAAGAGAAAAGGAGTAGAAAATTGAAGAACAAAATACAAAGTAAAATAAGGTGGAAATAAAAAAATCAGAATGAAAAATTAAGAAAGGGAAAAAAACAAAGTAAAAGTGAAAAAAAGTTAAAAAAACAGTGAACAATTTAGATGATAAAAAATTAATAATTTGGACTAAATAAAAAAAGTAAAAACAAATAAAGAAAAAACTACAAAATTCATACAAATTTCTTTATTATTCAGAGGTTTAAAAAAAGAGTAGAAAAAAAGAAAGTGAACACAAAACAAGAAAAAAATTAAGAAATGAGATAAAAGTAGAAAAAAATTGTTAAAGCAGACAAAATACAAAAATTCTGATGTCTCGAAAATTGTTTTAATAAGAAGCAGAATACAAAAAATAGCTAAATAGATAGTAAAAAAAACAAATAAAATGACGACGAAGGTAGATAAGATTCATAAGCCATAAAAAAATAATAAAAGTAAAAAAATAAATAAGTATTCAAAAATAAATATAACAAAAGATTCTATGATAATAAACAGGTAAAAAAGCTGACTTGCAATATTAAAAAAAAAAGTTGGAAGCAATGTCTATGATACAAAAAACGACACTGCTACCAACATGTTGACATTTTTACTGAAAATACGTCATTTTGGGTGCTAAAAAAAGTCATTAAAGCACGCTTTTCATTATCAAAGTTGGCAGCAATGAAAATTATTCTGTAGATCGAAATAAATAAAAACCTATTTTGCGCTTATTCCACTACAAAAAAAAAACGTTTTTATGGTTGGCAGCACTGTTAAAAATTACAAATTAAAGTTCTCAATATCACCAACTGTTTGGAAAATGTAGCATTTTCGGTTTTCTGAAAAAAGTCTATTAAAGCAGTCATTTGTAACGTTACATGCTACCAACCTAAAAATGAAAACAAAAAAACTGAAATTAAAAAACAAAAAAATTGACTCATTTCTGGCCCAAAAAATGCTTTTTATTTGTCAGTTATCAAAATAACTTGTTCAAATATTTTAAATATTAAAAAAAACAGTTGGCAGCAATGTCTACGATACAAAAAACGACATTGCTACCAACATGTTGACATTTTTACTAAAAATAAAAGTCATTTTGGGTGCTAAAAAAATCATTAAAGCACGCTTTTCATTAGCAAAGTTGGCAGCAATGAAAATTCTCCTGTAGATCGAAATAAATAAAAATCTGTTTTGCGCTTAGACCACTACCAAAAAAAAAAAACGTTTTTATGGTTGGTAGCACTGTTAAAAAATACGAATTTAAGTGTTCAGTGTTACCAACCGTTTGAAAATTGTGGTAAAAATGTAGCATTTGTGGTTTTTTGGAAAAAGCCTATTAAAGCACTCATTTGTAACGTTACATTCTACCAACCTAAAAATGGAAACAAAAAAACTGAAATCAAAAAAAAAATCACAAGTTTTGACTCATTTCTGGCCCAAAAAATGTTTTTTATGTGTCAGTTATCAAAATAACTTGTTCATATATTTTAAATATAAAAAAACAGTTGGTAGCAATGTCCATGATACAAAAACGACACTGCCACCAACGTGTTAACATTTTTAATAAAAATAAAAGATATTTTGGGTGCTAAAAAGACTATTAAAAAACTCACTTTTTCTAAAGTTGGTAGTAGTCTCAAAATTGTCAAAAACCGAACATAAATACCCTAAATTGATAAAAAAAGACACTGATTTTTTGAAATATTAAAAAAAACTGTTGGTAGCAATGTCTATGATACAAAAACGACACTGTTACCAACATGTTAACATTTTTACTAAAAATAAATGTCATTTTGGGTGCTAAAAAGACTATTAAAGCACTCACTTATTCTTGAGTTGGTCTCAAAATTGTCAAAAACAAACATAAATACACTAAAAAAAAGCACTAATTAATAATAATAAAAGGTCATTAAAGCACGCTTTTCATTAGCAAAGTTGGCAGCAATGAAAATTATCTTGTATCTATTTTGCGTTTATACCACTATCAAAAAAAAAAGTTTTTATAGTTGGTAGCACTATTAAAAACTACAAATTCAAGTTCTAAGTGTTACCAACCGTTTGGAAATTGTGGTAAAAATGTAGTATTTTCGGTTTTTTGGAAAAAGTCTATTAAAGCACTCATTTTCGAGTTTTTAACGTTTTACATGATACCAATCTAAAAACAAAAATTTAGAATCAAAAAAATAAACAATCAAAAAATCACGGGTTTTGACTCAATTATAAGATAATTCGTTCAAATATTTACCCAATTCTAAATTTCCGCAAAATTCCACTCGAATTTCATCACAAAACCGATTCATAATTACATCATAAAACTACTTTTCCTTGTAAAATCATCACTTTCCCATGAAATTTCAAAATTTTTTCACACACTGCACCATTGACACAATTCCCTTTTGCCCATCATCACCCATTCGAATAATCCCCCCAAGTTGAACAACCTCTTATTTACCTTATCTTGCGACGATAAATCCGCATAAATGGTAAACGAGGACTTCTTTTCCCCACATCCTATGGTATTATATTTCATTTTTGGGCACTTTTAATTTTTTTTCACTACAAAATCTTCCTCAACACTTCACTTTTTTCCACCATGGTGTGCTCGATTCCGCGACGAATTGTGAAATAAACGTTGGATGGAATTCCAAGCAAGCCTCGACTTGGAGTCGATGATTGTGAACGGTTTTACTACGTCCCTTGCTCCACCACCACACCTGACCACAAGCTGGCGCGCAAAACGTTAGTCAAAAGGAAATACAGGTAAGAAGTACAACGGTTGAGAGACAATAAGGGCGGAAGGGGCACTTCAAAGGGAGAAAAAACGCAAAAAAACAGGTTTTTTCACCCAAATTTGGACTGAAAAGGGTTATTTTTCTCTCTTTTACTTGTAAATTTTGTATTTTTTTTATATTTCTTTTTAAATAAAAGCAAAAAACGGGTTTTTTATCGAAATTTTGGCTTTATAAGGTTGGCAACACTCATTTGAGTTGGTAGCAGTATTCTACTTTTTGTTATATTTTGACACATTTTTATTATGGCATACATTCTTACATTTTTTGTTATTTTCTCTGCATTCTTCTATTTTTTATGCAAATTTTCCTATTTAATCTATTTTTTTATTTTTTTTTCTGTTTTATTACTTTATTTTTTTGTTTAAAACTTTTGCATTTTTTAAATAACGGTTGGCAACACTCTTTTAAGTAGGTAGCAGGGTTCTACTTTTTCTTATTACACACTTACCTTTTAATTTTTTATTATGGCATACTTACTTTTTTGTAATTTCTTCTATATTGTTCTATATTTTATGCTAAATTTTTTTTTCTTTGTCAACTGTTTAATCTATTCCTACTTCCTCTTTTATAAAAAAATTTTTAGTCATATTTTTTTTACTTTTTTTCTGTTTTATTAGGTACTTTATTATTTTTTTTTTGTTTAATATTTTTGTATTTTTTAGTTATTTTTTAAACAACGGTTAAGAGTCAATAAGAGCAAAAAGGTCATCTCAAAAGA
This sequence comes from Tribolium madens, assembly GCF_015345945.1. Lineage (NCBI taxonomy): Eukaryota > Metazoa > Arthropoda > Insecta > Coleoptera > Tenebrionidae > Tribolium > Tribolium madens. The sequence continues at coordinate 10,953,586 of NW_025401050.1, forward strand.
CAAATCGAAATTTTGTTTTTAAGAGGTTGGCAACACTGTTTTAAGTTGGTAGCACGGTTCTGCTTTTTCTTATTATACACTTACCTTTAAATTTTTTATTATGGCATACTTACTTTTTTGTTATTTCTTTTATATTTTTCTATATTTTCTGCAATTTTTTTTTCTCTCTTAACTGTTTACTCTATTTTTATTTTCTCTTTTTTTTAAACTATTTTTTAGTCATACATTTTTTTACTCTTTTTCAGTTTTATTAGGTAAACAACGGTTGAGAGATAATAAGGGCGTAAGGAGCATCTCGAAGGGAGAAAAAACGCAAAAAACAGGTTTTTTGACCCCAATTTAGACCAAAATGTTTTTTTCCCTTCTTTTACTTGTAAATTTTGTATTCGTTAAATATTTCTTTTTAAACAAAACAAAAAACGGGTTTTTTATCGAAATTTTGGCTTTATAAAGTTGACAACACTCTTTTAAGTTGATAGCAGTGTTCTACTTTTTGTTATGTTTTGACACATTTTTATTATGGCATACATTCTTACTTTTTTTTGTTATTTTCTCTGTATTCTTCTATTTTTTATGCAAATTTTCCTATTTAATCTACCTTTTCATTACTTTATTTTTTTGTTTAAAACTTTTGTATTTTTTAGTTATTTTTTTAAATAACGGTTGGCAACACTCTTACTCTTTTTCTGTTTTATTAGGTACTTTATTTTTTTTGTTTAATATTTTCGTATTTTTCAGTTAATTTTTAAACAACGGTTAAGAGACAATAAGAGCAAAAGGGTAACTCAAAAGACAAATTGAAATTTTGGCTTTAAGAGATTGGCAACTCTCTTTTAAGTTGGTAGCAGTGTTCTACTTTTTGTTATTATACACCTAGCTTTTCATTATTATGGCATACATTTTTACTTTTTTTCTTATTGCCTCTGCATTCTTCTATTTTTGATGCAAATTTTTCTACTTAATCTACTTTTATTTCTTCTCTTTTTTGATTATTTTTTTTTTGTAATAGATTTTTGTCCTCTTTTTTTATTTTATTACTTTACTTTTTTTTTGTTTAATTTTTTATTATTTTTTAGTTACTTTACTTACTTTTTTGTTATTTCTTCTATATTGTTCTATATTTTAGGCTAATTTTTTTTCTTTGTCAACTGTTTAATCTATTCCTATTTCCTCTTTTATAAAACAATTTTTTAGTCATATTTTTTTTACTTTATGTTTTTTTTTGTTTAATATTTTTGTATTTTTTAGTTATTTTTTAAACAACGGTTAAGAGTCAATAAGAGCAAAAAGGTCATCTCAAAAGACAAATCGAAATTTTGGTTTTAAGAGGTTTTCAACACTCTTTTAAGTTAGTAGCAGTGTTCTACTTTTTGTTATTATACTAGCTTTTTATTTTTTTTTGAGACATTTTTATTATGGCATACATTTTTACTTTTTTTGTTATTTCCTCTGCATTCTTCTATTTTTTATGCAAATTTTCCTATTTAATCTACTTTTTTATTTTTTTGTTTTATTACTTAATTTTTTTTTTGTTTCAAATTTTTGTATTTTTTTAAACAACGGTTAAGAGTCAATAAGAGCAAAAAACTCATCTCAAAAGACAAATCGAAATTTTGGTTTTAAGAGGTTGGCAACACTCTTTTAAGTTGGTAGCAGTGTTCTACTTTTTGTTATTATACACCTATCTTTTTATTATTTTTTGATACATTTTTTATTATTTCATACATTGTTACTTTTATTGTTATTTCCTCTGTATTTTTCTATTTTTATGCAGCTTCTCTTTTTTTTTAACTATTTTTTTATTCAGATTTTTTTACTCTTTTTTTGTTTTATTACTTTATTTTTTTTGTTTGAAGTTTTTGTATTTTTTAGTTATTTTTTTTATTATTTTATTTTTTATTTATTTTATTTTTTTAGTTATGTTGGTAGTAGTGTTCTACTTTTTCTTATTATACACCTAGCTTTTCATTATTTTTTTGTCACATTTGTTATTATTCAATAAATTCTTTTTTTTGTTAGGTCTTCTTTTAATTTCCATTTTGTTAGCCATTTTTTTCTCTTAACTGTATTTTCTTCTATTTTTTCTTTCTTTAATAATTTTTTAATTTTTTTAGTCAGATTTATTTATTTTTGTTTTTATTCTATTATTTCTTCTTTTTTACTTAAACAGTTTTGTTCTCTTAAAAAATTAATCATTTTCTTTTACTTTTATTTTTTGTAATGTTTCGTTTTTGAACGACAGACTGGAGAGTTACTTCAACGTGTTTTTTACTTAAATTCTTACTTTTGGGAGATTGGCAATACTGTTAAAGCCCGAATTGGGATGCCAAAATGGTTATTTTAAAGTGCGTGTTTGTATATGCATTTTTTGTAAAGTTGTTAGCAATGTTTTCATATTTCTTCATTCATATTTTTTATTTTTCTATTCATTATTTTGCTCTCTTCTCTTCTTTAATTTTCCTTTTTTTCTATTTTTTTTATTCTAATATTTCAATTTTTTGTTTTTCTTTTAATAAATTTTTCTCTCGTACTTTTATTTTTTTATTATTCGATGACGAGAAACTAAAGAGTTGGCAAAACGGAGTAAAAATTCTAAATTTTTACTTTTAGAAAAATAAGCGCAAATTTGACTATGCATTTTTTGTAAAGTTGGTAGCAGTGTTCTACATTTTCTTATTATATAACTAGTCCTTCATTCATCTTGTACCCTATTTTTTAATCTTTCATGTTTTTTGAATGTTTTATTATCTTTTTGTTTTTCGTTACGCTTTTTTTACTCCTTTGTCTTGAATTTTTTTTTGTTTAGCATTTTTTATTATTTATTTTGTTTTACGTTTTTTTATTACTTTCTGTTATTATTTCTACTACTATTTTTTTTTTAATTTTTTTCCAAAGTTTTGCTTTTCGTATTGTGTATATTGTTTTTCTTCCTTTGATTTTATTTTTTAAATATTATTTCTATAAATTTGTAATTTTTTAATTTTCATTTTATAAATTCACTATATTATTATATATCAATTTTCAACTTTTTTGTTACTAATTTTTTAAGTTTTGTCACTGATTTTTTAACCATATTAAAGTACTCTTTGTTTGTTTTCTTGCAAATTCTTAAAGAAAATAATTCTCTAGGGCATACAAACCTCTATTTCCCTTCAAGGGTCTTTAAAAAAACCCTTGAGCACCCATGCGTTCACTCAAAAACTATGTAAATTATACATAATTTCATAAACATTAAAATATCTGTAATTAGTTGTAAAGAAAAAGGTCTCGTTTCGTTCCTCCAGATTACAGTCATTTCACATCAAAGATATTTTGTTCTTTTTTTCTTCAGTTTCCTACATTTATTCAAAAAAAGAGAAAGTTTAGTTGTATTAAAATAACTGTTAATAAAATTAAAAAAAACAAGTTCTAGTTCAAAGTTTTACTAAGTTTTTGAGTACAACCTTGAAACTCTTCAAAAAAAGAAAAAAAATACGATTCAATTTTTTTTATTCAAGT
>NW_025401050.1:10957518-10962833 GCF_015345945.1 Tribolium madens
GTTTATTCAAAAAAAGAAAAATTTTAGTTGTATTAAAATAACTGTTAATAAATTAAAAAAACAACGTTCTTGTTCAAAGTTTTACTAAAAAAAAATACGATTCAATGTTTTTTCATTCAAGTACAAGATCCTAAATTAAAATTTTATTTTTAACTATAATTGATCATAAAATAATCACACTTTTTTTTTCTAAAATTTTGCATTATTCAATTTTATAAAAAAATTTGGTTCCTCAATTGGCCTTGAAAAATCGTAACCTTCCTACGTTTATTCAAAAAAAGAAAAATTTTAGTTGTATTAAAATAACTGTTAATAAATTAAAAAAACAACGTTCTAGTTCAAAGTTTTACTAAAAAAAAATACGATTCAATGTTTTTTATTCAAGTACAAGATCCTAAATTAAAATTTTATTTTTAACTATAATTGATCATAAAATAATCACACTTTTTTTCTAAAATTTTGCATTTTTCAATTTTATAAAAAAAATTTGGTTCCTCAATTGGCCTTGAAAAATCGTAACCTTGACTCTTCACCTTGCCTGAAAATAACTCTATTTGTGTTTTTATCACCAAGGGTCACAACCCCAGACCCCACATATCACAAAACCTCCAGTTTGTGACAACAATGAGTCGAGGTAAAGTCGTTCTCGCCTACTCTGGTGGTTTAGACACTAGTTGTATTCTAAGATGGCTATTGGACCAGAACTACGAAGTCATTTGTTACATGGCCAACATGGGCCAAGACGAAGATTTCGAGGCGGCGAGGCAAAAAGCCGAGCAAATTGGAGCATCAAAGGTATATATCCTTAGTGAAAAATTCATCTAACTCAAAATTTGAGGTTGTGATTGAGGATTTGAGGGAAATTTTCGTCAAAGAGTACGTCTGGCCGGCCATTCAAGCCGGGCTATTGTACGAATCTAGATACCTTCTTGGTACTTCTTTAGCGCGACCCTGTATATCAGTGGGTTTGATCAATGCAGCGAAAAAATACAACGCCCTGTATATCTCACATGGGGCTACTGGGAAGGGCAATGATCAAGTCAGGTTCGAATTATCCTGTTATTCGCTATGGCCGGATGTGAAAGTGAGGTTAAGTTGTTTCAAAATGGCGACAAGTTTAAATTTCGGCGCCATTTTTAGATAATCGCGCCTTGGAGGATCAAAGAATTCACGACGAGGTTCCAAGGCCGACTAGATTTAATCAAGTATGCGTCCTTGAACAATATCCCGGTCCCGGTGACTCCCAAGGCTCCATGGAGCATGGATGCCAACCTAATGCATATTAGTTACGAATCAGGGATTTTGGAAAACCCTAACAATGAGCCACCTCATGACCTTTTCCATATGACTCAAGACTTGACAAAGGCCCCAAACGAGGCCTTTAAACTGTCAATTGAATTCTGTCAAGGTCTCCCCATCAAGGTCATCACTCAAGATGCCCAAGTCTTTGACAAACCTTTAGAAATGTTCACTTATTTGAATCAAATCGGGGGAAAACACGGTATTGGCCGGATTGACATTGTCGAGAATCGTTTCATTGGTCTAAAGGTAAATATCGTGGAGGGGGTGATTCGTGATTGGTTGATTTCAGTCACGTGGGGTGTATGAAACGCCCGCTGGACATATTTTACACGTGGCACACACCGATTTGGAGGTTTTTTGTCTCGATAAGGAAGTATACAGAGTGAAGCAAAATTTAAGAGAGAAATTGTCGGATTTTGTATATAATGGGTTTTGGTTCTCACCAGAGGGTTCCTATGTAAGGAAATGTATCGCATTGGCTGAGGAAACTGTCACGGGAAAAGTCAATATGGAGATTTATAAGGGAAATGGTGGGTTGGTTTTGAGGAAAATTTAAAATTTAGGGTTTTTTTAGTTGTGGTTTTGGGACGTTGGTCACCAGTTTCGCTCTATAATGAGGAACTGGTTTCGATGGATAAACATTCGGAATTTTCACCAAGTGACGCCACTGGGTTTATTAATATTCAAGCGATTAGGTTGAAGGAGTATCACAGGTTTCAGAAACAACAAAAGGTTGATTTTTCGTGACCAACGAGGGAAACAAATTTTTCTGTTTTCAACAAAATTATATAAAAATTGATATTTTAGTAAATTTTATGGAATTACTTACATATAAAAAGTGGCAAAAAAAATCTGAAAATACATATTTTTTACATGATATTTAATTTTTTTTTCCCTTCAAAATACTCTACGAAAACTGATATTTCAGAACAGTTTTTTTTTTTTGAAAAAAAAAGTAAATAGTAAAAAAGTGTCCCAAGTCAAGTTAAGTTTGCTAAAAACAGTTCCTCAGTAGGTGATGATTACTGTAATTTTCATAAATCAAGTGATTCAACGTGAAAAAATTTGGTTCCTGATTAAGCATAGTTTAAGAGACTTCTAAAATAGAAATTTATTGCTTGAAAACCCAAAACTGGGTTTCTTAGTTGTCTCAAAAATTAGTTTTCTATGTGTCAAATCTGACACTTCCCCAAAAAAAATAATATTTTCATAAAAAGAAAATATAAAAAAACCGTTCAGAAAAAAATTGGTAATAAAATTAATAAAAAATAAAAAACATAATAATAAATAAAAAGGAAACAGTTTTTTTTTCAAAAGAAATAAATAGTAAAAAAGTGTCAAAAACGAACATTTTTTAGCAAAATAAAAAAACTGTTCCTGTATCTTTGATAAATCAGGTGATTCAATTTGAAAAAAATTGGTTCCTGATTAAGCAAAGTTAAATTAAATTAAAATAAAAAAGAAAAAGAACAGAAATGAGTAAAAAAGTTAAAATAAAAACAAAAAAATATTACCAAAAGAAGAAAAAAATAAAAAAGGAAATATTAGAAGCAGAAGAAGAAAGATTAGAGAAGAAACGAAGAAATGTAAAAATATGAAATTAGCTGAGACAAACAAGAAAAAAATTAGATGACAAAAAAGGAGAGAAATTAGTGAAAACACAACAAAAATAATCAAACAAAAAAATAGAAGAAGAAATGTCATTATAAAAATGAAAAAGTAAGAGAGAAGAGAATATAAAATCTTAACGTAAAAAGTAAACTTCAAGAAAAGAATACTAAAATAAAAAATAGAAAAGAAATGTCAGAATTAAAAAAGAAAAGGAAAAAGAGAATAAAAGCAGAAGAAAGGGTTAAAAAAAGATAAAGAAACAGAAAAAAATAAAACAATAAAAAAATAAATACAATTAAGGAAAAAATCGAATAGAAAAAGTAGTATTAAAAAAAGAAATCAACACAGAAAGTAAATAAATTTTGAGTAAAATTTAGAAGAAAATACATTTCATAAAAAATAACTAACTAACTAAATGAGCAAAAAAACAGAATAAAAGAATTATTAATGAATGAAAAGATTTAGCTATAAAGTGAAAAAGCAAGAACAGAAATAAGGAAAGAAAAAAAATAGAGGCAGAAGAAGAGAAATTAGTGTAAACACAAAAACAAAAATATTTTGTTCTTATACCTACCTACATACTTTTTTTGTAATTGGTGTAAACAAAAATAAACTATTATTATTATTATTATTATTAAAATACTAAAGTAGAAAGAAAATACACTTTAAGAAAAAAAAAAAACAAAATAAAAAATGCCAGAATAAAAAAAATAATAATAAATAACAAAGAAGAAAGGAAAAAATAGATAAAAAGAAAATAAAGGGACAGAATAATAATAGCAGAAAAGACTCAAAATTAAATTAATGTAACATTCATATATCAAAAAATTTGGTTCCTGATTCAGCAAAGTTTAAAAAACTTCTGTAAAATAAAGATTTATTGGTTGAAAAACCAAAACTGGGTTCCTCAGTTGGCTCAGTAAATAGTTTTTTATGTCAAATTTTATTTAAAAAAAAATTAAAAAAAAAAACAGGTTCACAGTAAAAAAAATCAAAAAAATTAGAAAGATCAACTCTTATTGTTGACACAAGAAAAAATTTGGTTCCTCAGTTGGTGATGACAAGTGTGCTTTTAATAAAATAAAATTTTTGAGTGTTGTAAAATGTTTTGATTTATTTTCTGGTTTCTCCATTACCAATGGTACGTTTCCAGTCCCATTACCTCGATAAAGATCGCCCGAAAACCCCATTACGTGAAGAATATCCGATATAATAACATACAAATTACATAAATTCAACATTTGACTTTCACCATTGTGTAAACCACATAAATTACAACAATATCATCGCCCATCTCACAACAATAAAATTTAATATTTATATAATCTAAAGTCGTGTTTTAATTATCATTCAAATGAATTTTAAAAGCCTGAAATTGTAATAATTGCCTCATCGCTGACGTCCAACAATGACGTTGATCTAGAAATAGCGATGAGGAAATTGTTAAAAACATTAATTCGAAACGTAATTGAGAAATGAGAAATTTATGAGCCAAGAGATTAAAAGTATGTACACTTTGTACTTTGATAGCTTTGTGATATTTATGGTTTCAGAGATGTGTAAACGATGCAATCAGGAATTTTGTTTAATGAAGTGAGTCATTGGAAATATGTAAAGGTTGGCAACTTTGAATCGACCTTGTCGTTTATGTCACAAATTAGTAATTAGGATGCGATGTGTGTGAGGCGATTGAAGGTTTCTTGACGTATTTTTTTCAGTTCAATAAAAAAATTGTTTATTTTTCGTCTTTTTTTTTAAATTCCAACATTAATTTCCTTTTTTTATTAATTTTTTTTGATATTGTTTCTTCGAATTAATCATCACCTACTGAGGAACAGTTTTTTTTTACTTTGCTAAAAAATATTTGTTTTTAGCAAGCTTTACTTGACTTCGGACACTTTTTTGCTATTTACTTTTTTCAAAAAAAAAAAACTGTTTCCTCTTTATTTATTATTACGTTCTTTCATATTTTTTTATTTTTCATTAATTTTGTTACCAAAGCCGATTTTTGTATTTTTTATTTTGCCAACTCTGAACCCATTTTTTTAATATTTTTTTTTTCAGGGAAAAAAACATAAAAAAGTAAACAAAATTTGACACATAGAAAACTAATTGTTGAGCCAACTGAAGAACCCAGTTTTTACTACAAGTTTCTTAAACTTTGCTTAATCAGGAACCAAATTTTTTCAAGTTGAATCACCTGATTTACGAATGTTACATTAATCATCACCTACTGAGGAACAGTTTTTGATATTTTGCCAAAAAATGTTTGTTTTTGTTAAACTTAACAAAACAACACTTTTTAACCATTTATTCTTTTCGGAAAAAAAAAAAAAACTTATCCCTCGTAGGCACAAGAAAGAAATAGAAACTAAACATATCTATTTTTTTAATATTTACTA
>NW_025401050.1:10963776-10965920 GCF_015345945.1 Tribolium madens
ACAATGTTTTTTTTTAATTTTCATTAATTATCTCTTTATTTTTGACCTGTTATTTTGCTTTTTTTATTCTTTTAATATGTTTTTTTATATTTTTCGTATTTTTATCTTCCTTTTTTTTAATTGTTCTATTGTTAGTGTTTTCAAATTTAGATTTGGATTAAAATAAAACGATTATGCCCCAAAAAAATTATTATTTTCGAAAATTTTCCAAAAAAATGTGCCAAAACGTCAATTTCAACTGTAGTCTCCTCGTAGCCACCTTTTAGCATCTCTGGAATCGTTCCCGTAGGTTTTTCCAAACCTGAAACCCACATGGTACCCCACCAGTACCAAAAATGGTACTCTCACCTGAAAATCGCCCCCGGGATATGCCCCCCATAGTTGGGCAATTGCCCAATATGTTTATGGTAAATTTCCGATGGTTGGATCAACAATGGTGGATCAGCTCGACTGATGGTCACCGGTGCCCATTCGGTACTCAACCGTTTCCTATAATTGGAGGTAAAATCGCAAAGGGCACTATTGGTCATAGCTTCGTTGACTTTCCCAAACGCACCATACCCAAATGGTACATGACCAGCAAAACCTAAAACAGAACCAAATTAACCATTCTGGTGGTACCATCAAGTACCATAACGTTGGTTCTGGATGAATGAATTGTACAATTTTTCGTACATTTTGACAAATGACAGACCTTTTTTGAAATATTTCTCCGGATCAATGTTATCCATGAAATAGGGACTTGGGGAGTGACGTGGGGGGGTTAGGGGTGGTTCCACTTGGGGTAAATTACGCAAAATCCCCGCACATTCAGGCCGGACGTCAGTCAAGGGCAATTTAAATTGGGTACTAGTCAACTGGAACCATTTTATGGAAAAAGTCAAAATTTTGGTACTGTTTTAGGTACCTCGCGATCTGATAAAGTGTTTGGGTACCACTTGGCATCTTGCACCGCCCCAATGCGCAACAACTCATTCAAAGCCGTCTTATCAGCACTTTGGAGTTTCTCAAACTCGGATAATGCCTCGGTTGCCTGTACAGTGAACCTTTGACCCATGAGGTTGTGTTCGCGTGGTACGAACCCTACAAGTACCATTAAAAAACAAATACTACATTTTTACTTAAAAAAGTTTACAAAAAACGAAAATAAAATAGAAAAAAAAATCTAAAAAATGGAAAGAAGCAGGCAAAAAGTAGAAATAAAAAAGTTGAAGCAGATAAAATAAAAAAATGTATTAGAAAGAGTAGATAAAATAAAATAAAAAAAATGTACGAAGATAAGATGTGAAAGTAAAAAAAGTCTAACTCAAAAAATTCAAAAAAGTAAATAGCTTAAAGATAAATAAAATTATAAGAATGTGGAACTAAAAAAAAATAAAAATTAAAAATAAAAACTATAAAGCATAAATTTTAGTTGTTTTTACCTAAAAAGAATTACAAAAAAAATAAAGTAAAATACCAAAGAAGAATAAAAAACGAGAAAAATAGAAAAATTTAAACAAATTGATGTTTCCGAAACGGCTTTAATAAGAAGCAGAATACGAAAAATAAGCAAAGTAATAAAGAAAATAAAAAAAGTAAATAGTTTAAAGATAAATAAAATGGTAAAAACATAGTAAAAATACTTATAAAAAAAGAACTAAAATAATTAAAAAATAAAACAAAAATTTTTACTTAAAAAAGTTTACAAAAAAGAAGCAGGCAAAAAATAGAAATAAAAAAGTTGAAGCAGATAAAATAACAACAATATGCTTTATTTGTGTTAATAAAAAAACAGTTTAAGAAAAGTAGAAACAAAAAAATCTAAACAAATTGATGTTTCTGAAACGGCTTTAATAAGAAGCAGAATACGAAAAATAAGCAAAGTAATAAAAAAAAAATAAAAAAAGTAAATAGTTTAAAGATAATGGTAAAAACATGGTAAAAATACTTATAAAAAAAGAACCAAAATAGTTAAAAAATAAAAACTACATTTTTACTTAAAAAAGTTTACAAAAAAAGAAAATAAACTAGAAAAAAAATCTAAAAATGGAAAGAAGCAGGCAAAAAGTAGAAATAAAAAAGTTGATAAAATAACAACAATATACTTTTTTGTGTTAATGGAAAAACAGTTTAAGAAAAAATATTAAGCAAATGGCAAATAA
>NW_025401050.1:10967695-10969290 GCF_015345945.1 Tribolium madens
AATTTTAGTTGTTTTTACCTAAAAAGAATTACAAAAAAAAAATAAAGTAAAATACAAAAGAAGAATAAAAAACGAGAAAAATAGAAAAATTTAAACAAATTGATGTTTCCGAAACGGCTTTAATAAGAAGCAGAATACGAAAAATAACCAAAGTAGTAAAAAAAATTAAAAGAAGTAAATAGTTTAAAGATAAATAAAATGGTAAAAACATAGTAAAAAAAGGACTAAAATAATTAAACAAACCCAGAACCCAAAAAGTGGTACCTTCGTATCCAGGAATGATGGGATGTTTGTAAATGGTGTCATTGGTCACAGCACGAGCATTGACTATATCTATGTCTTTCTGTGGTGGTCGAACCACTTGGTAGTCATCGGCGAGACGGTCGGAAAGTACCAATTTCTCCGCATGGTGGACTGTGGGGTCGAGGAGGACCTTATGGGTGGTGGTACCGTAAGTGTCACCAATTCGGTACTTGTACTGGGGACAAAATCCGGTATATCTGAGGTCAAAGGGTGAGTTTTGGGGGGGAAATTTTGGGGGGAGTACCCGGGGATGAAATGGGGATTTGGGGCCGAAACTAGTTCCATTACTAGGAATTTCAAAAACACCCACGAAATGACGCAATTTTTTCAGACAGTTGACGCAAAATGGTTACCAGGAGATGGGCAAAAGGTCAAAGTGACTTTGATAAGGCCCACATTGTACCAAAGATAATCATGCAAAGCAAGCTTGATTAGTTTTGTTTTTTCCGGGAATAATTGACTGGGTTCAAGGTGGTAGAAAATGAAACAAACGAAACAAATGAAAAGAATAAGCAAACGTAAAGAGAAAAAACAGAATATGTAGAAAATTGAATAAAAAATATTAAATGTAAAAAAGGAAAAAAATAAGTGCAGAAGTGAATACAAAAATAGGCATAGAAAAATTAGAAATAAAGATGTGTCAAAAAAGCAACGAAACTAAGAACAAAAAAAAAGAAGAATTATTAGTACCAGAAAAAAATAAACAAAAGAAATAGAAAGCAAAATGTCATTATAAAAAGTACAGTTTGAAGAAAAAGAGAATGCAAAACAAAAGATAAGATATTTTTATGCGTCTACCTACATACTTTTTTTGTAATTGGTATAAACCATAGTAAACTATTATTATTAAAATACTAAAGTAAAAAAAAACTTTAAAAAAGAAAAAGAAAATAAAAAGAAAAAAAATAGCAAATAAAAAAGAACAATGAAAAAAAAACAGTTAAAAAGACAGAATTATTTGTAGTAGCAGAAAAGATTCAAAATTAAATTAATGTAAGATTCATAAATCAAGTGATGTGTCAAATTTATTTAATCTTCTTTTTCAAGTGACACTTGTTTAGTTTTTTTTTACCAAAAAAAAATGATATTTAAAAAAATCATAAAAAACAGGTTTAAAGTGGGCAAAATAATAAAAAATCAAAAATGGGCTCTTGTTGATACAAGAAAAATTTTGGTTTCTCAGTTGGTGTTGATAAGTGTCATTTTAATAAAATAAAATTGACAAAATTGACAAATTGGCGTTTCATTTTGTAGCATTTACGAAAATAATAAGTTTTTTTGGGGCTCTATTT